>NW_022196904.1:187664812-187724884 GCF_008632895.1 Mastomys coucha
ACCCTCTCCACCCTGCAGCTCTGCTCCCTCCACCCTGCAGCTCTGTCCCTTACCCCCTCCACCCTGCAGCTCTGTCCCTTACCCCCTCCACCCTGCAGCTCTGTCCCTTACCCTCTCCACCCTGCTACCTCTTGCATATTCTTTGGACCACATTCAGTTGAGTCAGCAATCCGTCCACATTGGTGGTTGCTCTCCTTTGCTTTTCTGCTGCAATCATGATAAACAAAGCTTTGAGGGGAAAAGGCTTTTCAGCTTTCGGGGAACAGTGTGTCATTGAGAAAGTCAGGCAAGAATTCAAGCAAAAACATGGGAGGAGGGCAGCTTGCTGGCTCATGCTCAACCAGCTTTCTTACCCAGCTTATGCCCACCTGGCAGGGAAGGTGTTGCCCACAATGAGCCAGGCTCTCTCTCAACCATCAATCAAGACAACCCCTCAGAGAATACACCTAGTCCTGCAGAGACTAAATGTGGAGGTGTGTGTGGGGGGGGGGCTTCCCTTTCTCTTTTGAGAATGGGGGGAGAACTTGCAAGAGGGGTACTGGGAGGAGAGGAAGAACTGATATTGGGTTGTAAAGTGAATTAAAACAAAAAAGAAAATCCCTCATAGATAAAGTCCCACAATGAAACTCAGGCTGTCCTGTAACTCAATGTGCAACCCAGGCTGGCTTCAAACTCAGAGAAATCTCTTGACTCAGCTTCCCAAGTGCTGGAATTACAGTTGTAAGCCAAGAGTCCCAGCCTCAAATTCTTTTTTCTGTATTATGTGTCTGTTTTACTCATGTTCATGCTTAAACAAACCAAACAAAAGAAGCTTATGTAGTAAGAGCACTCAATGTGAAGTCAACAGCCTTACCAGATTTTTAAGTGTGTAATATAGTTATTTACTTATTGGTGACGGCACCCAGGGCCCTGCCCACTCTAGGCACGTGCTCTGCCTCTGAGCCCTCTACAAGTTGCTCATCTCTCATAACAGAACCTTTAGCCCATTTCCCACTTCCCTCTCCCAGCTCTGAAAACTACAACTCCACACTTTGCCTCTGCGAATGCAGATACTCCTGCAGGTTCTTCAGAGAGCATATGTCTTTTGTAAACTTGTCAGTTTGCTCCTCCAATGGTGGCCTCTGCAGACGAATTCTCTGTAGCCTAAGTTCCCTTGGTGACTACAGATGGTTGGGGCAGCTCTGAGTACTGGCATCTCCAGCACCTCACAGAATAGATTCTTACCACTTCCCCATCACAGAATGTCCTTGGGGCAAGTGAAGATGCAGTTGTAGGGTCTTGTCTCTGGTAAGATAGAGGGATTTGTTATTATTTTAAAGGTTCCCAGAATTCTATGCTCGAACAAATATCTGGCTAGCTCTGGGCCAATTTCTTTACCTTTACTTCATCCTCCTATGATTCTGAAACTCACTCTCCAAGCTCGGTTGCTGAGTTTACTTCCCCCCGCCCCCTAAAGCCCCCCACAATACCCCCCCACACTTTTAAATGTCTACTTGCTAGGTTAGCTGGAAGGCAGGGGGCACCGAATGTGTGCAAATACCTAAAGCAATGGCTGCGCTCCGAGCAGGAAATGATTTCCCACAGGTCAGCCGGTTGGGGAAGCTGGACCTTGTGCACTCAGCTGGTGGGCTCAGGAGAGCGTTGGTTTGGGAGGGTGTCTGTGTTTCCATGCCAGCGCCCAAGGCTCAGTGGTGGGCAGAAGAGCCATTGATTTTTCCCCGCAATAATAACTCAAATGTGTTTGTTCAGTACCTTTCAGTAGCAGAGCCTTTTCTGATTGTATTTTTGTTTTGGTTTTGGTTCTTCTGTTTGTTCTGAGAGGAAAAAGCTAAACAGACTAAAGCAAAGCCCTCAGTGTTTTTGTTCGGTGGCTCCTGGGGTCGGGTTGTTAGGTCCTTCAGTCAGATACATTGATTTTCAACCCATATTTAATGAGTGCCTACTGTGTGTTGCTGTGGGGTCTGTGGGAGAAGTGTAAGGCTTGGGGATGTGTGAGAGGGCAGCCTAGTTTCTGAAGTCCACAGTTCTCCCCAAAGGGTCCTTACCTCAGTCCTACATTAGCAAACCAATCCCGAACCACAACACAGGCTCTCTGGCCTGGCGCCTCAGTTCCTCTTCCTCATTCCTGCCCTACTCCCTGTGAGCTAGTCCTCTTGTTTAGAGTGACAGCCTGGCAACCCTGTGCCAAAAGCTTCGCGCTTCCTGGCCCAGTTTACCTGCTCACGGCCACAGCAGGTAAAAACTCTAACACTCATTGCTTGGCTTGGGGAGGTGTGGGAAGTAGATGCTCACCTTCTGAGAGGGCACAGACCAACTGAAGAAATCTCACCAGCCCAGGGTGGTGAAACAGGGACTTTTATCACCACTACTCCCAGGAGTGTGGCGATTCAAATGTCGCTGCATCCTTACAACTCGGTGAAAACCCATCACGAATGCCATTATCGCTGAAGCCTGAACCCCAATTTTCCTCCCCTCATATACTCTAGCACCCGCCCTATAAAGATCACATGTAGTTGAGGCAGAATTACATACATGTATTTGGGGGTGGGGCAAGTGGAATCTCAGATGACCCCTCTCTACAAGGAGTAGGAGAGTCTCATGCAGACAATCATGAACTCTCTAATTTTAAGACAGCAATCAATACTCAAATCTTACCTAGACAACAGAGCTCTGGTATAGTAACATATGACAGATATGGACACAGAGAACCAAAAGATCATTTATCTAAGCTTTGAAGCAAGGTAGTTGACATAAAGAGTGAGGATTCCCACCCTAGCCCATGACTTCAGGAATAGGATTAATCATGGGATAAGTGGGATCTTATCTCTAGACCCCCCCCATCCTGGTCATTCAAAATAAAATATTCTTTCATCACAGTGCTTTTGGTTGGGAAACAGTACATTTATATGTAAAAAAAAGACAGGCTTAAAAAAAAAAACAGAATCCCTAATTCATATCTTAAAATATATTCCCGTTTCTGCAATACCCATAACACCTAGAATTATAAAAGATACATAACTTGGGCCTCTCTCCTGAAACACTGACCCAGAGTCTCCAGGGTTTGACTCAGGAAGAGTGTTTTCATTTTGTCCAGGGGACAGAGATTCACTTCGAGTTCTTGTTGAACATGTTTCATCAGAATTAAATCCTCCAAAGCTGTGCCAGGCGTTCAGGAACATAGCAGAGTTTTTAACCTTCCTTCAGGGATCTGTGCAGACTCCTATGAAGCATAGCTTTATGTGACGGTCCCTCCCCTGCCCCCACCCCTGGATTTGAAAACCACTAGAGTCTGGACCTATCACCAAGTATTGTATTAATAAGAGGCTGAAGGACTAAAACATTGCCATCTAGCAGAAATAATTTAGAAACTCAAGGTTTGAGGGAACTCAGGGAGAACATTTCCAAGACCCTTTCCTCTTTCAACTGTGTGGAAAGTACTCCTAAGACTAACTTTGCCAACTGTAACTATGCCAGCAAGCCCACTACCCCAGACACAGTCCTACTCCTGGCTCTCTAAGCACAGCCCATGCTATATTACGAAAGACTTGGATACGAGCGCTCCTTGTTTAGGTGCCATCTTTCATCCTCAAGTCTCCAGGATGTATTAGAGAGATGGCTGTCAAGAGAATTACCCAACATGGAAGTCCTTCTTCCAGTAGGAAGACAACAGAAGCTGCGGCCTGGCAGACACCAGAGTCACTCTCTGACTATTGAAGATGTCATCAAAGTTGAGGAGTTGACCTAGACAACATAACGATAGGCTATCTGTTTCCATGACTTAATTTAAGAAAAAGAAAAGGAACCAATATTTTTTTGTTCTCTTTGTGGTATCCTAAGAACTTCGAGTTTCATCAAAAGATTCTTGATACCTGCAGGTCCCAGGCATGTTTGAGTAGTGCCCCCAAATTACTCTGCAATAGATCTGGTTCTGTGTTCAGCAGGGAACCCCAAGTGCTAGGCACACATGAAAGTTGGGCACAGCGGAAGGCAGAGGCCAGCTGTATGTATCCTTCTGTATGTCAGGTGACTTCTTTCCCTCTTATTTTCAAGGAAAATTTATTATTATTTTTCCCTACAAGAAGAATATATTCTTATTAAAGGAACTTCACCAAAATAGAAATGCGAGAAACAAAGAAACTTTTATCATCCAACCAGAAGTGCTATTAACAGTTGGGTGTGTGTTCTTCCAGTTTTGGTTTCGGTTTGTCTTGCTTTGCTCTTCCTATGAAGTTTAGAAAACAGAATGAATATGACATGCTCTGAGGCTTGGGATGTGGCTCTACTGGAAGAGCGACCAACACACAAGAAGCCTTGGATTTCCATACCCAGCACCACACAAGCCAGGTGTTGTGGCCCACACCAGTCCTCCCAGTGAGGACTAGAGGATCGGGAGTTCAAGCTTACACTCTGCAAAGCAACTTGGTTGGAGACCAGCCTGGAAAACAAGATAATTTTTTCTAAATATGCAAATGAGACCAACCTTGAAGTCGAGAAACACATTTGGTCTTTGCTTATTTTGGAGACTGGATCCAGCATAAAGACTGCTAGTAAAAGTTGCTGAAGAAAACAGTGGTGGTCAATATGGTGTTTGTGGGGCTATCGGGGCTCGTGGAACCCTCTGGGGGTACGCAACACTGAAGTTCTGGTGGGTTAATGGAAAGCAGAAACTGTGATCATGTCAATGTAATCACGTCAATGATCATTTACCTGCAGGTCTCGCTAGCCGTGCTCACAGGCAGTCCCTGAGAATCCCCTACTTCCTGTGTCACCTGTCTGAGCTTGTTCTCTGGCCAGTTGGGCATGTACATGCCTGGATGTACCAGTGGTGGTGGCCCGAAGCAGTCCCTCACCAGTGGGGACACAGGTTGATAGATAATGTCCCAGATCCCTGTGTTTCATAGTGACCACTTCCTATGGTCCTGACAATCTTCAAAAGATTGTGTTACCCTCAGCACTGCCTCATTAGCATATTCAGCATCGTGTTATTAGTATATTCAATATTAGCGCATTAGCATATTCGTCATTTCGCTTTTCAATCACCCTCACTTCTCAGATTCTCTGTCTCTTACTGTATTTCCTGGGATCACCTCCCTGAGAAACGGCACCGAATCCTCCTTTTGGTCTTGCTTCCAGACGACCCCAGCCAAATCATTCCCTCTGATGGTCTTGGAGACCCAGGGTTCACATTGATGGACAAGGAACTTCCACCCAGAGTTTTCTCGGGACTCCCTTACCAGCCCTTGATTTGACTCTTGGAATCTGAACCCTGCACGGAACACTTAGGAAGAGGGAAAAGAAGCTGTGGCCCGACCTGCTGGGTCAGCTCTGCAGAATCATTAAGCAGCTGCGTTTGACTGTGTTCTTTGTTGTTCTCTTCTCTGTTGTTTGCTTTGCTGGTTTTCTTCTGTGCTCCTGGACAGCGGCCAGTGCTTCAGGAATTTTTTTTTTCTCTTTTGTCTCTACAAATGGAAAGAGAGCAGGGAGTGAACACAGCAGAGAAAAGATCCTGGGAGGTCAAGCAAGCGAGAAACACTGCTTTGGAATATTCCAGCCCTAGGTCTTCTTAACAACCAGAGCCTGGTACTTTCAAAAACAATGAAAAGGGACAGACTGCAGTGGGAACAGGTTTTTGTCATTACAAGAGGGCCATGTACATTTGCGCTACAAAACAGAGCTGCATTAGGGGGGGGGTGTCATGATGACCTAGGAAGCACATGTCTCAGAGGAATCCCAGGAATGAAGCTTTCTCCTGGCTCTACTGATGAGGTGGTGGCTGCACACACTAAAGGGCTGAGAATAATTTCCTGAAAGCAAAAGATAGGGACAGCACTGACTCTGCTCGGGATTGCCTGGACATTCCTAGAAAGCAGGGGCTTGGCCGGGTGACAGGAACTTGAACCCCAACAAACCCAGTCTCTGCTGTCTGCCACCTCCCCTGCAGCACATCCCCAGCTATCTTTTCAGAATTGCTTTCTGATCCCTCTACCTTCTCATCTAAAAACAGGAGAAGTTCCTGACCTTCTTGGCTCTGGGAGCCTCCAGTTTCACCTCGTCATAGGCTCGCCTTGTGGGTTGATCACGGACTCAGTACAGAATATTCATCAAGGTGGTATCTCAAAATAGCCAGGAATACTTATACATTATTATTGCTTGAATACATAAAAGTCGATCAATTTTAGTGACCTTGGTTTTAAATTCTTCAGCCCCCCCCCCCCCCCCCCGCCGTGTCTGCCTTGTAAGATGGAAGTCTGCAGATGCCCACAGGCTCCAGGTAGAGAGTAAATGAAATACCACATGAGAGTGCTTTGCTCATAGCCAGCAGCTAGCCCCTTCCGTACTTGAGGCTCCTTTGCTCTGTGTGAGAACAGAAGGCACAAAGCTAGGCCAACTGCACGGGTGAAATGTTCCTCATAGGCTCATGTGTTTAACACTGGATCTCCAGCAGGGGGCGCTGTTCTGGACAGTCATGGAACTTTCAGGAGGAAGTGAGTCATTAGGAGGTGTGATTTGATATTTTACAGCTCGGTCCATTTCCTGACCATTCTCTGGTCCATCAAGATGTGAGTGAGAGGCTCCAGCTGTCCACTCCTGACTCTGTGGAGCCCCTGCCTCTATGCCCTCCACTGGGGACTGTATCCCTTTGAACTGTAAGCCAGAATAAATCCCCACCCTCTACTTAAGTCCCTTGTCGTCTGGTATTTCCGGCACAGCAACACAAGAGGCATCTTTGTGCAACTAGATTTGGTAAACTAAGGGCCTGGTGTCACCAGTACCTAGTGTACACACCAACTGGTTTGGAACAGGCTCTCAAGTTTCCTGATCAACTTTCAGGTGACCTTGAAGGAAGGGTTGTTTCCTCTGTCTCTAGCTGAGTGCTCCCACCACAGGGAAAACATACCCACCCCGTGTCCCCCAGGGTGGGTTCTGAAGGTTAATGAATTGGAATTTGTGAAGTGCTTTGAGATCAGGGATGAAAGGCCCTATGAAGTCAAAAGCGTTTGGCTGATTATTAAATTGCCTTGCCTGAGGTCAAACCGCGCAGGACGAGGGGAGCCAGAAGGCGAAGACACTTTTTCTTCATTCCCCTGCCAGAGTAACTAAGACAGTAACCTGTGCTTATTACAACAGCTGTCCCTGGGTGGGCGATGTCCTCAGGCCTCACATCCTGCCTCCTTTATAACTCTGGTTACTACTACCAGTCTCCACATCGCACCAACTCTGCTCACCAGAATGCCAAACAGTTCCCCAAGCCTTGGGAAGACCTCTTGTTCACGGGCTGTGAGGAGCTCAAGGAGGCTGGTGGAGGCAGACACTCAACTTGACCCGGACACTGTGCTTGGAAACGAGGGGTAGTCATTAGAAGCCAAGTGAGGAGAGAACTCAGCTCTGGCTGAATTTGGGGGGAGCTGGGTCCCACCTCCCCTGGGTCTTTCCTGTACCCCTTTTTCTGGCAGAGGTGACATTTGTTTTACAAACATCCTTTCCATTCTTTTGTTTCCTCTTCTCCCCCACTTCAGCTGCTGTGTAGATGGCTCATTGCAATTCAGACACCTGCCACTTTGGAATGTCAGCGTGGCTGTTGCCAAGCTGATTAGTTAAGATGAAGAAAAAAAAAATACAGCACCATATAAATAAAAAATTACAGACTGTCACATTGTTTCAAAAGAGCCCACCTTGCCACACTAGATCTCAGCAAAGTGGCCTCCCTTCAGTTCTCAGCTAAAGGGAACACTTAGAATGTCTTGTTTTTAGTGATTAAGTGGTTAATGATTTAATGAACTAAGAGGAAAAAAAAACAAACCTCATTTGTTGCTTCCCTTGGACTTGGAAAAAAACCTCAAAGAGCTGATTTTCTGTGTACCTCAGTCCAATATTGCTACCTGCTGGGATACGAACACAGTCTCTAAATAAATTGCTAGTGGCCTTAGGCGGATGGAAGAGTCTTGCTTTGATCCTGCTGGAACGGATGAAGTCAAATGTTCAATCAATCAATCACATTCATAACTCGCAGCTACTATCGGGTTGACAACAGCCTATTATTTATTTTTAAAATCATATATTTCATTATTGTAAAACACACAGGCTCTCACGAGGGGAAGAAACTAAATTATTGATAAGCTGTATAGATGACGGAGTTTGTTGTTTCTGACACGCTTGTCACTAACTATTGTCAGGAGGAATTTACTAAGGTGTAGAGTCAAGAAAGTTGGCCAGGAACGTGTGTCACGCTAAAGCAGAAATGGGAAGAGGAAACTCTAATGGTCTCTCTCTCTCTCTCTCTCTCTCTCTCTCTCTCTCTCATTGAATTCTTGTAGGCAAAAGGCAGCTGAAGGCAGAACAGGTTTCTATTGTAAAGCAAGACTTGAAAAAGACCCCATTTGATTGCTACAGCACAGGAGATTTGGTTCTCAAAATAGCCATGTGTTTGGGAAATGAATTTTTGCTGGTGTCTGTGCATTCCTGGAAATAACAATTGCGACTCTCCAGAACTCCCTCATGGAGCTGGGCCAGGCATATTTATTCAATATTGTGCATTGGGGTGAGGGGTGTGCAACCACAGCAGTTGAAGAGTCAGGCTCTGAGGAGGCCAGCTATGGGCTCCCTTGCTTTTGAGGATGGGGAAAGAAGGGAGAAATTTTCGGTTTTTACTGTCATGATCTCTGAGCCATAGGACATTAACAATGTCTGTGTGTGTTTACATGTGTACATGTGTGTGTCTATGTTGTGTATGTGTGTATATGTGTGTGTACACATGCATGTTTTAGGTGTACAAGCATGTATGTGAGTATGTGTGTGTATGTGTGTGCATATGTGTGTGTGTTCTCTCTTCTCTTCCACTCTAGGTTCTGCATAGCTTCTTAGGCTTGTTGAACATGTGTACTGTGTGTGTGTGTGTGTGTGTGTGTGTGTGTGTGTGTGTGTATGTTCTCTCTTCCACTCCAGGTTCTGCAAAGCTTCTTAGGTGTGTTGGCAAGTGCGCACGTGTGTGTATGTGTGTGTGTGTGTGTGTGTGTGTGTGTGAGTGTGTTCTCTTCCACTCCGGGTTCTGCACAGGGTCTTAGGTGTGTTGGCAAGCGCCTTCACCATTGAGCCACTCACCAGCCATGCAAACAGACTTTTGTGCGGGCTTTTGAGAAGGAAGAACACTTAGGAAAATGTTGCTCAACTGGCTCCCCCAAGGAATGAGGCCCAAACTCAGGGGCTCGTGCTTCCTACACAGGCACCCTACACTGTCCTTACTCCTCAACTCTCAACCATTCCCTTTTGTCTTCTGTCTCCTGCATCATGAGATGATAGAGCCCATAAGCTGAGGTGTGAGCTGTGCTCCCACTCCCACCTCAACAGCACAGTTTGAACTACAGGTTCTCCCAGATGGTGACCCAGCTCCCATTTATACCATGGAGAAAAAGTTGTTCCAGAGATGTGCTAAAAGAAAGAGCATCCCCAACTGAGGGGACGGAGATGTTTTAAAGAGCTTGAGTATTCGTTCATACAAATCAACCTCCATGATATTTGAACCAAACAGCTGTGGAACTGAAATTCCTGACACCTGGTCCTGCCCATCCGGTACCCCTAGGACACGAATACAATAAAAGTGAAATCAATTCTCTTTTAGAGGTCTGTGTGAGGTTTGGTTTGTACTCCTGAGTCACTCTCCAGCCACGGTGTGGTAGCCACAGTGTGGTATCCCAGCTGCAGGGATGGAGTGGAGCAGGTGTTCTAGGTGTGCCCTGGAAGCCGAGATTCTCAAGGTCAAAGTGCCTTTTGGGATCCATCTCTTCAGTTCTTGGCTTCTGACTCCATAGACAAGAAGAGCAGAAGGCAGAGGAATTCTAGTCAGATAGCCACTTAGGGGCAGATTCAGGGAGTACCAGATGGCTACTTCCAACCTCTTCCCTGGCGGAAGTGTTATCAGAGTTGAAACCAGCAGACAGGTGTCTGATTATTCAGCCTCCCAGTGATGTCAAATTCTGGGGTACGATCCCAGCATGCACTGGTTTGGTTCTAAGGCAGTAAATCCCAACTGTAACTCAGTCAGTAAACTCTCTGAAGCACTACTGTGTGCACAGGGCAGACTGTGGCCCAGGTTACAGTGACCAGGGTCACAGGCTTAGGATTTGGAGGAAACTTCTGGATCCAGGTGGAGACGCCAACTCCGCCTTTTGGGGGCTGGGAGCTCTAACCTGCAGCGTTTTACTAATGTTTCTGTTGTGCACTCAGTGTGGCTGCTGGGCCACCTAGGGTTCTGCTGTGAGATCCAGTCAGTATTGTTGGCCTCTGAACCAGACCTCTACACAGCTGGGCACTGAGCTCTGCCCCTGTTCTCTCTGTGAACAGTCTGTGTCTGAAAATTCTGCTGAGTTGGTTTAGAGTCTCTTATCCTTGTTTTCTGGGCTACCTTCAGCAAGAGCTCCTCCCATCAGCTTAGCACACCCCCCCTCCCCCCGCCAGCCTTCTAAGAACCTTCTGGCTAACTTTCTAGCCATCGATTCGGGTCCATCTTGTCCCTTAAACACTTAAAGCTTCCCCTTGGGTTCTTCATCCCCACCTACTGCTTTTGAAATGGTTCTTGGTTGAAAACTAAGATTCTTAGCCAGGCAGTGGTGACGCACGCCTTTAATCCCAGCATCCGGGAAGCAGAGGCACACCGATCTCTGAATTCAAGGCTAGCCTGGTCTATGGAGCAAGTTCCAGGACACCTAGATCCACTCAGAGAAAACTGGTCTCAAACAAAACAAAACAAAGCAAAACAAAACAAAACAAACAAGCAAACAGAAATCCCTGGGATGTCTATCATTCAATCTACCTGTCTTTCTCAATATTTTTAACCTCTGCTATGGCTACGATTTTCTCTAATTACTTATACATGCTTCCAGTCAACTGCCAGCTCCAAACTCTTGTATAAAGTCCTATTCAGTGACACTTTCTTTTAATTTCTTTTTCACCACTTTGCAGTCTGGTTGACACACACGGATACGGACTTGACCCAAACCATCAAGCCTTCAGAAGAAACCATTTCATATTATCTCATGACCCAGTAGAACTAACTCTTCTGCAGGAACAAAGGGACCTGGCCTCTGCTAGGGTGTGATCGTCCTGTGGGTTTTCTGTCTGTTAAATGTGGATGTTGGCTCCCTTGCTCTCCGACCAACTGAAGCCACGTCTGCAAAAATTTACATCCATTATGTGAATGAGGGGAGAAGACAACCGAAGCTTAAGATACCCATGGGTCTGGCTCGATGGTTATATCCTGGTGGTCACTGGTTATACCTGGTGGTGCGGTTTACTGCAGGTGATAGAGCCTGTGGCCCTGTGGAGATTGTACTGTTAACTACCTGCAGAGGCCGACCTATCTAAACAGGTGCCTTGTGGGTCTTCAGAAAAAGAGTGGGAGAAAGGGATGGGCTGGGACTCATTACTCATTGGCTGCCCAGCAACAGCTTGCTTGTTTGTTTGTTTGTTGTAGCTTCAAGGAACGCCTTCAAGGGAGAGAAGATTCATCTGCTTCATGCGCAGTTACCCAGATGGAAAGCATCTGGCTTCATCTGTCTCATCTTCCTACATTTCTAGGTTGCAAGATGCACTTACCCTAGCAGCACACTGGCCGCTTCTTTTTGACAATGTTCGTAAATGTTGCAGCCATTGCTCATGTGTAGCTCTTTTCTGTTGGAGCTTGTCTGCCGCTCGCATCTGTGAGAGCTGTCTCCTGACTGTGGCCTGAAGTACCTGCAAGGGATTGGAGGTGGGGGAGCAGACAGATGGGTTTTTGTCCCCACCCCACCCCCAGCAAGAGACGACTCTATTAACTATAACTTTATTAATAGCCTCTCTCCCAGCCCTGACTCCCCGAGGAGCCTTCTGTGATTGGTCAGCTGCACAGTTATAATGGCCACTAATTATACCTGGAAGCCAAGGATAGCAGGCCTGCCTAACAAGGAAGGCCCTTGGTGATTTGGATTTGGATAAACATAAAGGGCTAAAACGACTTCACCTTTCCAAAGGGACAAAAGAATTTCTTCTTGAAAAATGAGCAATTTAGGAAAACAGTTAAAAATGGGAATGAGAATTAACACAGAAATGCTCCTGGCCTTTTCCTGGTTAGGGGGGAAGACTGAAGTTGACTCTATGTGGGCCTCCGTGGTGTCAGGAAAGCACTGCCCTTTACTCGTCCTGGAGGGTGCCAGGCTTCTCGGACTTTTCAGTGACCCCCCCGCAACTGGCTCTTTCCTTTAGATCCCAAATAGGTGCAGTGAACAAAACAACAATCAAACAAACAAACAAAAAAATTGGCCCGTATCTTCTTTCTCCATGTGACCCCTGACCCCAGACTGTGAGACTAGCCGCTGACTTACAGCTCCTCCCTTAAGCATTTGTCACACTCGCTTCTCCACAAGAGCTACAGACGGAATCTTCTAGAAGGATAGTGCCAAGGAGGATTGATGATTCACGTAGAAGAGCTGACGCCAGGGCCCGGCATGCGTAAGGCTGGGCTCCTCATTCATTCCCTTAACTTCCTGCTGTTTGGGGAGCAGCCAGGGAAGCAGATAGGATTGTCATTACTGAGTTGCTGACTGCCCTATCGCTGTGATATGACATGAGTAGGATGCTCACCCACGCCCAACCCTAGTCTAGAGTGAGTGTTTCACATACTCAAAGGGCTCACGTCCAAGGGGCAAATGGTTTGGAGGCAGACACGTTTATTTGGTTCAATGAGTTCAGAGTCCAAGTGTAGTGTTCTTAGACACCCTCTCCCCAAGTGGTATGACCCTGTCACGTCACCAGCCTCATTTCTGGCTCTTCTCTGTACCCGTGACCTGCTGCTTGGCGCTCCATTGCACCTCACTGTGACTAATTCCTTCCCCAAGACTTCTTCTTCTTCCCTTCTGTCTTGGCACTCTGTCTCTGTTCTCTCCCAGTTACTAACACTTCCTCCAGGCCCTTCTCCAAGTCACCTCCCTTCACAAATACCCACAAACACCCTAAACTTCCTGTTACCTTTACTGTAATATGACGCATTATGTGGACTCCTTTATGCCCAGTGGTCTAAAACCCCAACCACATGAATCTCCATGTACAAGAAGACAAGATCAGCCTATTTCAGCCATGCTTCAACGAAAGCACCCTCTCCTGGTGGGTGAACAAGAGGCCTCTTAGCAAGCTGTGGCCTATGGCATTAACCTGGATGAACACTCATGGCTGAGTTCCAGGGAGATGAACCCCAGTGACTAGTCCACTCTTGGTGCACAAAACCAGAAGCAAGTCTGTTGGAGTCATTTCTAGATCAGTTTAGTTAGATCTCCTCTCAGGCTGCTTCAGAGGGCAGGACTGGGATGTAAGTCAGCTGGACGAATGCTTAGCAAGCCAGTGTTAAGCCCTGGGATCAGTCATCCACACTGTGTAATGATAGGTGCACACCCATAATCAAAGCTCTCCAGAGGCAGAGGCAGGAGGATCACAAGTTCAGAGCCATCCTTGGCTATAGTTCAAGTTCCAGGCCAGCTTTGGCTACATGAAGTCCTGTTTCACAACAACAACAAGAGGAGATGTGGACGGCGGAGCCTTCTGACTTCAGTAGCTGGTTAAGTGGAACTTTCAAAGCTCCCATGGCTACGTTGTTCTCAATTTGATATTTTTTTTAGCAGAAATTTGTTTCTAGACTTTTGGGCAAACATCGATCATTTCTCTAGATTCTCTTTGCCTAGTATCTTAGTTACTTCCTATTGCTGTGAGGAAACACCATGGCCAACTCTTTCTTTAGAAGAGAAAGTTTATGAGTTTACAATTCCAGAGGGATAAAAGTTCTTCACAGTGGGGAGACATGACAGGAGGTAGGCATGACATCTGAAGCAGGAAGCTGAGATCTCATATCCTCACCAGCAAGCATGAAGTTGTGGGGAGAGGTGGGGCAGACTGGAAGGAAGGGCGGGCTATAAGATCCCAAGCACACCTTCCTTCCATGACAAACCTTCCCCAGCAAGGCTGCATCACCTAAAACTCCCCAAATAGCAGCAACTTAGAGTCAAGTGTTTAAATACCTGAGCCTACAGAGTCCTTTTCATCCAAACCACCATTTCTAAATAATCATAGGAAAAGAAACATGGTTCTGTGGTTCAGTGGGCAAAGTGGACAGGATATGACAACTTAAGCTCCTGAGCCTTAGAGCACCTCACAGCCAGGCCTCTAAGCTTCCAATCTAAGTTTGTGAAGAGCTAGTTACCGCCTCGCGATGTCTTCTCCTGCCTGCCATTCCATTGTTCCCTGTAGATGGAGTATGAGTCCTTTCACCTTGAATAGCAGACTTGGCTAGGTGACTTGCTCTAGCTACGTAACAGGAATGAGACAGGAATGTGCCAGTTCTGAGCCTAAGGGAAGGATTGCTTTTAGTTTCTATCTGTCCCTCTCAAGGTTCTGATAGTCACCGTGAGATAAGCATGCCCCAAAGAGTAAATAGGCCAAAGGATAGCAGAGCTGAATCCAGTTTGAAGCACAGCTGCCCAGCCAACCCCAAGTCTCACAAGTAAGATGAATGTGCAATTGATGTCAGCACTGTATCATTTGTTACCTTGCAACGTTGTAGAAATTGCTGACCAACACATCTCAGGCATTCTAGTGCGCAGACTTTCCAGTAACAAAGTTGCCATAGTATAGGGGTACCTGAAAGAAACAAAAGAAGATACAGCAGAGAGAATATGGGTGATGGACGGTGTCCGGACTATGCATTGACACTGGAATTGTCACTATGACAGTAGATTGGCTTTGCTTGTCTTTGTCCTATATTTCAAAGAAAGTCTCTAAATTATTGATGACTTTGGTGAACTCAGTTGCTCTCTAATTAATGATAGAGCTTTTCCAGGATGAAGCAAAAAAGGAGTCCCTGGAGGAAACACTTCCCTCATTGACTTTTATTTAATCATTGTCCTGTTTGAACAACAAGGCTTTGGGGTGTCCTTGCCATCAAACAGTAGGGTACCCTGAAGGAGAGGGTGGGAGGAAGCATATGCCCTCACCTCTCAGGAAAATTACTCGAGGCTGGTACCTCTTTTAGGAGTTTGGAAGATTCTCTTGGGCACCTGTGAGCAGCGATAGCATGGAACTTGCTTCTAGAACAAATCCCAGACTCTCTTTGGCTTCCTCCAGAGGGCGTGAGCCATAGCAACACTTTGCTTTCCTTGAATCTGTGAAGGGAGAATGTTGGGTCCACCGAATGCGAGCTGCCTATACACTTCACACTCAGGATCTCATCTGCCACCTCACAGCTGCCCTGTGGGGAAATCCAATTACGAACTACATTTTGCTCATGGGAAGTCAGGTATCAACCCAGCTAGGACCCAGTGGGCTGTTGTAGACTCTGACAATCTGTTCCTTAACCAAACCGTGAGCCTTTGTGTTCCAGAGGCTTCCCTCTGATATACTCTTAAGTTATTACAATAGTTAATTAACTAACTAATTAATTAAGCAATTAATAAATCAGTGGTACAAGTGTGAAAGTCATGGGACAACTTGCAAGAGTCAGTTCTCTGCCTTGCCTTAAGGGCCCAAGGAATCAAAAATCTGTGTCTTCAGCCTTAACTACAGGAACTTTTACCAATGGAGCAACCTTGTAGCCTCCTCTTAGCTCCTGACCCAAAGGATGCGCTCCAGCTCCTGGCTCCTGACCAATTCCTGAAAGCCCAACTGAGCGCTGAAAGCAGACATGGGCCTGGGTTCGTGCATATTCTCCAGTGTCCGTGGCCACATCCAGGGAGGGTCCAAGTAGAATGGGCCTTGACCCTTCTCAATGACTCTGGTGGACTGCTCATGAGGTCAGGTGGGCCATCAGCCTACATGGACGGTGCTGTGTGAAGTGCCATGCTCATCTATAGGGATCACTAGGGACCTTGACCTTAATATAACCTAGTGACCACCCCATGAGAATTCATGAAGGAGGTTCATTCATTCTAATATCTAGCCAATGGATGGAGATGAAAGTTGGTTTTCCAGGCCTCGTGCTGGCTTCCGGGAACTTAGGGACACAGAGAGAGGACATCTTGGGTCAGGCCTTTGAGCTAGCTTCCCTTGAGGCGAGTCTTGGAGCTCATCTCCCCATTTTTCACATTTTTACCTTTGCTGCATTGTGTGTGTGAGCAAGCACATACATTCCTTTAATCGTATACTCCTCTGGTTTAGGATTCATCTTTGATTGTTTAAGCATCTTCTATCCTCTGTTCGTCAAATTCCCACATCGAAGGCTTCCTCCAACCCCCACCCAATCTCTTCTAAGTCCTCCAGGCTTTAAAGAAAGCCAAACATGTAGTTTTGCTTCTAACTACAAAGTAAACAGAGATGTAGGGTGGCTGATGGTGCTCTGGGCTTTTGGTATGGCTGCTACTCCATGGTATCCCTGCTGACCTTCCATATTCTTAAGTTCGAGATTCCTGACAGGGTCTCAAGGTATGTACAATGGAACTCTTGACTGCTGGTCATGCTTGTCCTTCATCTTCAAAGCACGATTTAATCCAGAGTGACAACTGCAGGCACACAAATCCCAAACAAAACTCCTAGGTCCTTGGAGTGAACATAGCCCATCAGTGAGCAGTGACGCTCTGATGCCTGATTCCTACTAACCAAGGGCTTCCAGGCAGCCCTGTCTTCTATTAGATAGAAGTGTCCTACTTATAGAAAGAAAAATCAGTAAACATCACAGGTACAGGGTTCATTAGTAAGTAAAAATCTGACAGTCGTCTGGGTTCTTTCTCACACCTCGCCCCTGAGATGGGCTTTCGGTCTCCTCCTCAGATATCCAGGGGAGGGTAGCCGAAGCCTCAGAGGAGGAATCTTTAGGTGAATCAGAGGGAAGGGATGGAGACATATGCTCAGAGAGCAAAGAACTCCAGAAGTCCCTTGAGATGGCTGAAAGGTGGGGGAAAGACAACAAAGCAGAACAAAGGTCTCTCAAACACTTCAATGTGGAAGCCATGTTGAAACATGAAGTCACAGTGTTAAGAGGAGAAGCCAGCACATTCCCCGTGGTATGTGAGACGTTGCCCTTGGATTTGGTGCAAGAAAAGCATGAGATTGCATAACTACTTCTGCCTAGAAGAGAACTCCTTTGCTCTTAGCAAATGCACCTACTGTAGACACTCACTGTTCAGTCTCTTGTCTAGTCATTGTCCCTGTGACAGGATGATGAATGTATAGCTGGATGCCCTATGCTACACATCTATTGAAAGCCACAACAATCAGTTAACTAAGGCATTGAGTCCTGAATTGTCTCTTGGAGGCTTTCTCAAAACTCTTCCAAACAGACATTCCTAATCAACCACTGGAAGCATTCAAGAGGAAGTCTACTTCCTTCCCTGTCCCAAAGAATACTTGTTCCCCTTGGTAGATGTTGCGATAGTGTATTCTAGTAAGCGTTTTCACTTCTTTTTCCACCTCCCCTGCTAAGTATTTAGAAATGGCACTTTCTCTCAACTCTTCCTGAAGTTAGGTACGGCCCTGGATGCAGCAGTCTGAGTACTGGAGACACTTGGGAAGCCTTCAAGGTTTCTGAGAGCAGAAGCTAGAGCTAGTGGCATGCCTCTCTCTCCTCTTTCCTCAAGTGTAGACATAATCTTCAAAGCAACACCGCTCACTGGCGACCACAGGATTCTTTTCGACCCACCGGGAGATCCCTTAGCTTCAGATGACCTGCCAAGTAGGTAGCAACACCCTGAGATCGGAGACACGATGAGGTGAGTGTCTCTTGCATGTATTTTAGTACACTGTTACTACGTTAATTGTACTAGACGGGCAGCAGGTGTTGTGATCAGCTGTAACTATCAACCTGACTGAGTCACCTGAGAAGGGGCCTCCGCTGAGGAGTTGCCAAGATCAGATTGGCCTGTGAGCCCGTCTGTCTTGTGGGGTGGCAGGGTTGTCTTGATTGTTAATTGATGAAGAAGGCCCCACCCGGTCCACTGACCAATGCTGTTGCCTGGGTGGGTGGCCCTGGGTATAGAAGGAAACCAGGAAAGCTTGACTTAGCGATCAAGCCAGCAAGTTGCATTCCTACATGTCTGCTTCAAGAGACTTGTGCTGGCTGCGACCTGGAAGTGCAGCGGGAAAGCCCTTTCCTCCCATGCTGCTCAAGGATAGCATTGTATCACAGGGACAGGATGAGACTAGAACTCTGGGGGTTTGTACAGACTGGATCATCAATGTCGGGGAGACAAAATTGGCCTGACAGCCAACACCCCACTTTCACCATTCTACTTTTAGGTTTTGTGGGGACGGGGTCTTTTGCTTTAGCTCAAGATGGCCTACAACTTACTATGTAGCCCAGGCTGGACTTGAACTGCCTCTGACTCCTGGGTGCTTGGTGCATTCACAGTACTGTACACTGTCACCAGTGTCGGATGCCGAACATCTGCATCCTTCATAAAGAACACCCATTGCCATGCAGCAATTGCCCTCCCTTTCCACCTCCTCCTGGCACCCAGCAGACACTCATCTTGCTGTCTCTATGAATCTGACTTTTCTTGACCTTGCATATAAATGGAACCATACAATATGTGGCCTTTTGTCTGGGCTTTTTCACAGAGCATAATATTTTCAAGGGGCAGCTATGATGTAGCATTCACCAGTGCTACTGAGCTCTTTAAGGCTGGACAATCTATGTACGATCTTCCGTATCTGGCTTACCCATTCATCGGTTGATGGGCATTTGGGTTGTTCGCACTTTGGAGCTGTTATGAATAACGCCACTCTAAGCACTTGGGTACAAGTTTTTTTCTGAACAGATGTTTCCAATGATCATGGGAATACACCTAGAAGTAGAACTGTGAGATCCTACAGAAATTCTATTTTTAACTTCTCGAGGAACTGCCAGGCCATTTCCTACAGTGGCTGCAACAATTACATTTCCACAGCAGTGCAGAAAACTTCTGGTGGCTTCTCATCCTCAGTGATAGTTTGGGCTTTTCGAGATAAGGTATCTTGTCTTACAGGCTGGCCTTAAACTCCCGCCCCAGCTTCAGTGCTAGGGTTAAGGCACAAACCACCACCTGGCTCTAGCAGCTCGTACTGTTATCATGCATTTCTCCTCCATGTTGGCCATCCCACATCCGTGTAACGCGCCTCACTGCAGTGTGGGTGGTAACGCACCTTGCTGCAGTGCAGTGTGGGTGGTAAGGCGCCTTCCTGCAGTGTGGGTGGCATCCTCTCTATGACTTGGAGTGGAGCTTTTCACTTACACATGTTTCTTGGCCATTTAGGTATCTTCCTTGGAGAAACGTCAGTTCTAGCCTTTTGCCCGTTATTATCTGGATTCTTCTTTATGTTGAGTTTTAGAAGTTTTTATTGTCAGTACTGAACCTATATCCAGTATATGATTAGTCAGTGTTTTGTCTCATCCTGTAGATTGTCTTTTCACTTCATTAATAACATTCGTTGACAAACTCAACCTTGTAGTGCAAATCTGGCTCTGGAAGAGGCCAGGCCAGAGTTCTGTGAGTTCTGTCAGCAGCTCCAGCTTCCAGGGATCTGATGCCCTCTTCTGGCCTCTGACAGCAATGCACTCATACGCTCATACCTATACACAGACAAATACACAGAATTTAAAACATTAAATAATCATTAAAGGCATAGTGAGTCCATACCAATGCTTTGTTCCATTGCTTTATCATTTTTTTAGCTCTTACATAGTGTTGTTTGGTCCCTCTGTTTTTTAAACACTCTAAGAGACAGGGGCCCTGGCTAATATTTTTCTGGGTAAATTCAGCTGTCTCAGCCCCATTTGTTGAGAACACCATTCTTCTCTCCTCTAATAGTCTTGAAACCATTGAACTTGGATGAGCTTAATTTTGGATTCTTAATTCCAGTTCGTGCACAGGGCTAACTCCACCAGCACCGCGTGGTTCCAGGGCTAACTCCGCCAGCACCGCGTGGTTCCAGGGCTAACTCCGCCAGCGCCGTGTGGTTCCAGGGCTAACTCCGCCAGCACCGCGTGGTTCCAGGGCTAACTCCGCCAGCGCCGCGTGGTTCCAGGGCTAACTCCGCCAGCGCCGCGTGGTTCCAGGGCTAACTCCACCAGCACCGCGTGGTTCTTGTTGGGAGGGTCTGTGCTTCCATGGCTTACTCCCATGATGGCCATTTTCTAGAGTGAGCTTTTGGGTCATGTTGTAATCTCTTTAACAACGTTTGTCTTAAGGGCTACCATGCAGGGGATTAGGAGTTACCCAGGCTCCTCTGGCCAACCTTTCTAGACCTGTTTCTCCACTTCACCCTTCCAACCTATTTGCCTCTTTTCTTCTAAAATAGATTTCTTGTAAACAACACACAGTTCTGAGGTGCCTTTTAAATGCATACTTGGAATCATTTTCTTTTAAAGTAATTATTGATATACAAGAATTGAAAGAAATTACAATCATTTCACTGTGATATATGTCACACATATGTAATATGTAGACATACATATACACATTCATGCCCACATGCACACACACACACACACACACACACACACACACACACACACAGTGCTGACATAGTGGGTTTGAGACAGACAGACAGACAGACAGACAGATAGATAGATAGCAATAGATAGATATTGATAAATAGATTGTTGTTGTATATCACTTCTACCATTGGTAGCCTCTTCGGGGATATGTGTACATGTGTATGCTCACATATGTGTTCATATGGGTTGCATGAGTGTAGCAGTCATAAGTCAATGTCAGATGTCTTCAACAATTGCCTCTCCATACCCTTATCTCTTTGAAATGCAGCCTCTCACTGAAGCTGAAGCTCACTTACCACTGTGAGTGAGCAGCTCACACACTGGCTGGCCAGTGAGCTTCAAGGATCCTCCAGCTTCTGTCTCTGCAGCTTTGGAATTCAGATACAAGGCACTCTACCGAGATTTGCTTGTTTTAACGTAGGTGCTGGAGTTCAAAGTCTGACCCCCCCTTGCACAGCGGGAGCTTTACTGACCGAGCCTTCTCCTAGCCCCTCTATTTTTAATTTTGCTGATTCTTTTTTATTTAACACAGATATGTTGTTAGATGCACAGAGTATATTTTTTCACCTTTTTTCTCCAACCAAGGTATGCGTATTTGTTTTTTGTTTTTATTTATTTGCTCATTTTACTGTGTTCCAATGGCTTCCTTTGTTCCGCTCTTCATCCTTTTTGTGTATGGTTTCCTTTTGGTCTTCAAGCACATTTAAAATAATTTGCTTGACATTTTTAATCTAGCTAACTGGATTGCTAACTAACCATTCTTAGTACTAGAACGCAGCCCCCTGTAAATTAGAACTCTGGTCCTCCACACCAAATGTCCCACGGCGAGGCTCATCCATTCCTCGGACATACTCCTCTTTCCTCCTCTCCTGTGGTTTCCTTTCTTCTAAGTCCTTTTTCTGTTCCATCCTTTCACGAATAGATGTCCCTGCACTGCCTATCCAGCATAAAGTGCAGCACTGACAAACACAGGCGAGTTTCAGGGAACCCAATCTGATGGTTAGATTTAAAAAGCAAGAAGGACAAAGAATGGCACTGACTCCAGGTAAGAGGGGAAGACAAAAATAGCAAAGAAGCAGCAATGGGGAGGTGTATCTGGAGGAAGATTGGAGAAATGCAAAGGACTTAAGATGAGTGGAGATCAGAACAAGCCAGTGCTGGGGCCTGGAGAGGGGGGGGGGCGCGGTGTGGGGGAGGCACAGTACCAGGTGCCAGGTGACATTGGGAAAGGACCAGAGCCAAGTTCTGCCATCAGGGGTCTTGTACAGGTGTGAATATTCTAAGAGCAGCAGCAGCTATAATAATCACCGTCACAGTGCTGTGGGGTGGGGAGCACCCACACTTACGTTCAAAGCCTCCAATGTAGCAGTAGCTTTCAGAGTCCCTGAGAGAGTGCCCACCGACCCAGATGAGGATGAGAGCAGCATGGGAGGCATGACTTCTTTGCAGGTTTCATCCCATCTTGGTGAGATTATAAAGCATCCTCCCTGCCTGCAGATGTGCCAAGAAAGATGATTAAATAAATATAAAATGAATAGCATGCTTTAAAGCCCAGGGATTAAGTGGCTGAGCTTTATGCTGAAGTCGGAAGAGAAACAAAAATCTCAGGTCATGTTTCTAGGTTTAAACAAACATCTTCTAATTCTTATTTATTTGGATAACACTTTGGAACAAGAGAAGAAAGTCAAATGTTACATTTTCGGCATCAAAAACACACGTAAAGGAGTTCCTACTAGCCCACCATTGACAGAAACTGCCCTTTTGAAAGGAGTTCCTACTAGCCCACCATTGACAGAAACTGCCCCTTCTGAAGGAGCACACACAAATACCTTTGTGCTGCTGCATTCCATGTCCTTCTAGACGGAGCAGATCAAGGACGGGTGTGAAAGCATTTTCCACTCATAATCAGCAAGGATTACTGCAACCCAAAGCAGAAGGGGAGAGAGCGGAGGACGTAGCCATTCTTTCTAGGAAGCACATTCTTTCTGATAATGGGCGCAGAAGGACTTTGTCCTGTGTGTTTGGACTCACTGGGGAGAGATAAGATTCCGGGGTTGGGGGAGCCTCCTGGTGCTGTGAGAAGCTTTCCTGTGGCCTCCTGAGGGTAAAGGTAGCTCTTCAGATCCACTATCCTGTCTGGCAGCCCAAAACCTGCAGGAAAGCCATTTGGAGTTAGGCACAGGAGAACTAAGAAGAACCAAATCCCGTATAGTGAATTACATGCACTACTCCATTTGATTTCCAGAATAATCTTCTGAGGGAAGTCTTTATCCAAAGAATTATGGAGTCTCACATGTTTTTAAATTGAGACTTTTTTTTTAATTAATGGGATTAGTAAAGTTGCCCAGGTTAGCCTTACACTTACGATCCCTGCCTCAGCCTCTTGAGTTATGTATTGTGTTTAAAGGTCTCTCATATCATGATTCAGACTGGCCCAGCCCAGAACTCACCATGTAGCTTAGGCTAGCTCAGGCTGACCTCAGACTATCAACAATACCCCTGTTTTAAACTGCGATGCTGAGACCACAGGAATGAGCTAAGCCCGGCTGAAATTATTTTTTTTTCCCTTTAGCTATTAGAAAGGAATAATTTGAGACACAGACAGAGTCGCACAACACCCAGAACATTTGCAGTGGTACCCTTTGGTCAGAAAGATTCATGTTTTGCATGAAATTTTATTAATGTTCACATTTGGTGGGACACACAAAAGTTAGCTTCATGACCATTCAAGTCGGGTTCTCTGCTAAGTGGGTGTCAGTGGCAGTTCTTGGGGGAGAAGAGCCAAGGCTTTCTGCTTGAATAGCCTGTCGGATGTGAGAGGCGAGAGCATCTGGCGGTGTGGCAATACCCTTGCACAGCGAGGAAGCTGAGTGTCACTCTAATTTTGAGTGACAGCTTCATATGTCATCTCTCTGGGATCTGAGCTCAGTCCCTCTGGAATTTGAGTTGCATCTTCCTTGCTGTTCTCTTTGCCAGCCCCTCGGCTGGGCACTCAGCTGCTGGAGCACCTGCCCAGTGGCAGAGATCTGCTTACCCCCCTCCCTTCAGCCAACCCTGCTTCTTCCTTCTTGGGTCTCAAGAAGGAGGATCAGCCAATGGGTAGACAAAAGGCACAATATGGTCATTTTTATAAAAAATGAAGCCTCAATAGACTTGTCTGCCTGGGATGCTGCATGACTTAGGGACTGTCATTGGTGGGTCTACAACAGTCCATGTCGGATACAGTTCACATTTATAGGTCCTCATCTGGTGCTCAGATCACCCTGCCCCTGTAGAAGACTGCCTGAGGGTCCCCTAGGTCTGGAACAAGTTGCTTCGGAGTTTTTGTGGCCTGTGTGAGCAAGCCTGTGGGCCTCCTAGAAAGGCCAAGGCTTTGCCGAACTTCCTCAAAAGAGTGTCTAGGGTTATCTCTGCCTCTCTCTTCTCCTACGTTCTGTCCAAAGAAGCAAAGGAGGGAGCTCAGAACCATGAGGATGAGACCTCGGAGAGACTCTGTGTGTGTGATAGGCCAAAGCTGTGAGGTTGAGGTCATAAAGAGGCTGAGTGCAGGCCATAGGGGCAGACACCCTGCCCTCACCGGGGCATCCCATTCTTCCAGGGATAGATGACTAATGTCTTCCCTAAGTTTCCAGCTGTGAGTGACAGGGGCTTCTGGAGCCCTGCTCTGGGTCTGCAGAGAGCTGGCGTTTGCCTTTGGCCTCTTCAGGCAGCTCGCATCTGTCTTTCAAGCAATCGAAAAGGCCTCACCATTCCAGGAGCAAGCAAGCGCTGAGCCAAGGATGGGTAGAGAACTCCGGCACGCCTCGGGAGAAAGAAAAGTTTTATTGCAGCACAGAAGTTCTGCTGTGTACTTGGTTCCCTGCTGACCCAGCTAATGTTCGAGCTTTCAAAGAACCAGGTAGGAGTCTGACAGGCTCGCCAAGAACAGAGAAGAATCAAATCTTCCCTGAGAATCTTGCAAGGTACTTTTTTCTCTGTTTCTGAAGGGACTTGGGTCCAAGTTTTTGCCTGGGGAGAAACTGCTCTCAAGAGCTTGGGGGCAGGAAGAGAGTGAGACCTGGGGAGAGGCCCCCTGAGGGCAGAGGGAATTCCAACAGGGACCCTAGGCAAGACAGCATTGTGAATAATGAGCCCTATATTCAATCAGAGGTGGCTCCAAGCAAGAAACTATGCTGAAGGTTTTATGTGGTCATCATTTCTCACACAAACATCCATTATATGACATATCGCCAAAATGTTTGTGTTTCTTACAATACATGGCACTTCATTGTTGAGATTAGTTTAATTGACAGCAGTGTGTGTGTGTGTGTGTGTGTGTGTGTGTGTGTGTGTCCATGAAAGGTAGCCTTGTTCCTGGTTGAGCTACAGCTCGAAACCCCAGTGATCCTAAGGGGACCAACCATAGGTGCTTCTCCTGGTTCCCAGGCACCAGGCCCCTGTCACTAGCCTCAGCCCCCCATAGATTTGTAGTCATCAGTCACGTAGGGGTAACGCCCCAAGCCCCTCCACAGGCAGAGGACATGACCTGTGTGTGGTCAAGTAGGCTCAAGACAGATCTCTATTTTAGTGAGATACCTAAAGGCCTGGAGGACTTAGCCAATAAGCTTTCTTTCCCAGGCACTCCTCCCTATGAAAGGTATTTAATCTCAGGCCCACCCTGAGAAGTGAGGCTTTTACTTATCCACGTTCTGCCATGGCAATAAATGCCTTAAAGCCATGGACTGTCTCTTTTCATCAGGGTCCACTGTGAGGAGCCATGGAGAAGGACTTTGCCTCTCCCATAGAAGGTCTCTCTGCGCTCCCAGCCAAGACCAAGCCAAGCCCAAGCTCAAGATCTCTGCTGTCAAGCCAAGAACTTTCCCCGAGGGACCAGCTGGAGCTCCCCACTTCCCCCTTGGCCTCGGGCCAGATCCAACCCGAGGACCCCCACTTCCATTCTCAGCTCTTCTGTGGCTTTCAATGGCTCCTACGCGTCGAAGAGCCTGACAACCAGACGGGCCTCAGCCTCCTCGCAGGCCTGGGGACCCCCAGCCAGCTCCGGCTGTCCCAATCAGACTGTGACTTCCCACCCTGGGATCAGTGTCCCAGGGCTGCCCAACGGCCCAGCCCTGTGGCAGAGCAGACACGGGACCTCAGAACCCTGTGTGTGTGAAGATCTCATACTATGTATAATCCAGACTGATCTCAAACTCACAGTTATCCTCCGGCCTCAGCCTCTCAAGAGTTGGAACCACAGGTGTGCACCACCATACTCAGCTATGTGGCAGGTTTTCTTTTTCTTATTCAGTGACACATAAAAGCAACTGGGGGCAACGGAGACTTGTGCAACTCAGTGTTACTTCATTGTGATTTGAGTGTGAAATCACCCAAGACTCAGCAGGTGGCTTCGCTTGGGGAGGCTGTGTGGTTTTGCTGGATGAAATCCATCCCTGGGGGTGGGCTTTGAGGTGTTCTAGCCGGGTCCCACTTCCTGTTCTTTCTGCTTTGCAACGCCAGGAGCCCTGAGCACGCACAGTCACAGTGTCGTCTCTGTACCCTCTGGATCCTAAGGGATAAACCCTTTCTCTCTACCACTGTTTTTTATCAGAGTATTTTATCACAGCAATGGAAAAGAGATCCATCTTGCAGATTGAGGACACCGAGGCTCAGAGAAACAGGTTAGGAGACCCATCCAGGGCCACATGGTCTCTGTCTGTACTTGAAATGACCCATGCTTGCTTCGGGAGGGGGAAAGCCATCCCTCGGGCTGGTGAGTGTCCGCTCTTCAGGCAAGCCCGAGGAGAGTAAGATCGATGGAAAACAAGCAAGCAAAGCCCACAAAGGAAACTTTCTCTGCAGATCAGACCAACCGTGACTGACTCTTCCATTGAAGCAACTGGAAATGGAAGAATTCTGAACTTTGACTAGGCCCAGATCTTGGCTTTTGTGAATGTGTGCATGCATGGGTATTGGGGGGGGGGGGTCCAAAGACTGAGCTGTCTCTGTAGCCCAATCATAAATGTTCTAGGTGAGGTTACAGGCCTGGCATCTTGCACTTTTTTAGGAAGTCTTAGTTCCTTGAACTCCCTGAGCCTCAGTGTGTTCAGTTGCAAAATGGGAACAGTAAGGACATCAGCCAGGAAGTAGCAGCTGTAAACATTTCCTGTCTGGGAAAGGCCTGGCACAGCTTATTCTCAGCAAATTGAAGTGAGGGTTTGATTATTGCTGCTGTGAGGTCATCATGGTGGTAGACAGCATAGGGCCTTTCCACCCACACTGCTCCCAAGACCACAGACATCATGCATTAACCCGTCCTCCCTCTGCCTCCCGAGACCCCTAAGAAGGGCCGTGGGTGCTCTCTAGCGCCCCCAGGTGTTCATGATGGTAGCTCATGCACACTGTGCCTTCCTCTCTCCCAGAGACCTTGGGATCAAGGAGCAGGGTCGGGGAACTGTAACAGCTTTGCCAAGCAGTTCTGGCCACTGCTCCCCAGCTCAAGTGCCAAGTTCTGGCCACTGCTCCCCAGCTCGAGTGCCACAAATGGAGGGAAGGAGAGTACTGGACTCTCCCGGGAGCTTCCTAGGGAATCAACCCATGTCTGTGTGCCCCGGTGCTCCGAACACTCCCCCAAGCCCTAAGGACCCCCTAGATTCTCAGGTGTGCTAGCTCCGCAGCTCAGGTCCCCAGTCAGCCCCTAAGTCAGTGACCTGTGAGTCCATCATAACGGAGGAGGAGGGGACTACGATAATCACTCTCTGATATGAAACTTAGGGTTGTCCCTCTCCAGCTCTGTTTATCTGGAGTGCCCACCTTTGACTTCCAATGCAAGGTCAAACGTCACCTCCTCTCAGACAAGCTCTGGGCCTCCCAGGCGTCTTTTCACAAATGCACTAGAATTTTCCAGTCTGCGTATCCTACATGGTCCTCCATCCCTCCCTGACAGCACAGAGCTATGATATAGTAGACGCTCAATAAATACAGGCTGGACAAAGACATAGATGACTAAATGCCTGTTCCTGCATTCTGCTGGAAGTTGCAAGGAAATTATCCATTAGATCTTTGCATCTGCCTGCTGTGGCACAAGTAGTCTGAGATTAATGACAGCAGCCACAATAAAAGAAACAACATCCCTCCCCGCTGGACTCCTTGCTTTATGAGGCCTGGCTTACAAGTTGGATTTGGTATCCTTGTCTTTACTGCCCTCTTGTGGAAAAACATTGCTACTGCATCCAGGAAAGTAGAAAGTTCATTAAAAGCAAAGACACTGTGTTTACCCGTGGAGTAATGTTTTTAGAATTCCCGAGTCAGTTCGAGCCAAGGTCCCACACTCTATATACATCTGTGACCTTCATTCCATATTTGCAAATTATAAGGGAACTGTAAGGATAATAAATAGGCCCAACCCCAAAACTGCAGCATTATAGAGATCCCATCGATTCTGGATTAGAGCTGATGGATACTTCAGAGTGGCAGGGAAGGATATAACTAAAGCGTACAGCAAGCTTCTCCCCACTGAGACTTTAAAATAACTGTGGAAATCTCATCCAAAGCAAATGGCTCCACATCACACCAACCACCAGTATATAAAGAAAGAGACCGAGATTCATACAGTCTAACTGCCAAAGTTTGGAGCCAGACGCTGGTCCCGCCACACACTGTCTAGTTGACCCTAAAGGGCTGCTTTATCTCTGTGAATGTTGTTTCCCCAATATGGCTCAGCTGCAGAACCTGCTATATAGAGTTGTGACAATAAGTGAGACTTTGAAAAGACAGGCTAGGACTTTAGGGTGCTACTGGCATCTGGTGAGCTCTGGCATGAACTAGCCATAACTACAATAAGTCCTTAACTGTCTGATGCAGATCAGGAATGGAAGGGAGTCAAATCTCACCCCCCAGAGCCAATAAAATAAGATGCTTATTGATATGGTAGTCCATGATATGTTGAGACAAGCCACTGTCATAGGCTGCAGGAAGACGCAAACATCCATTGGCTCTTAGACGAAGTCTGCTTCCATTTCTCCATCTTCTATCCATGTCAGGCATCACTAATCGGTAATCTGCCTTTCTTTTACCCATGGCAGACATTATTCATCAATAACGTCTTCTTCCTATAACCACAGCAGACATCACTAATCGATAGCTTCCTCCTCCACTGGTGGATACATTGTTAATCACGACTATTTCGTGTAGATCATCTATCTGTTTCGGAGTATACATCACAGAGGGCTCTAGGCACTTACAACAACTGAGCCAAGTGGGAAAATGTCAGACAATGGATACTATCTTTCCAGGTCATGGCACCTGGGTAGATGAAAGCAGCCCGGGGAAGGGGGAAGGCATTTTAGCCAGAGGCAGAGGAGTCAGATGAAGTGTGAGGAAAAAGGCAGATCTAAGAGGAAGAGGAAGTGAATTAAAGATGGGCTGGGTTATAGAGCCCTTCACAGCTGGCTTTGGAGAAGTCAGAGAAGACAGGGAACCTCACACTGCATTGGGCAGGTAAGGGTGTGGTCGCTCTCCAGAGAGGTGCGATCTCTGTGGCAGCCAGTGCCAGGTGAACGGGAAGAGAGACTGGGCTGACGCCCCCAGGTGAGGGAGGGAGACCTTCGTCTTCTTGGATCCTCAGAACTGAAAGGGAAGGTGGCCACTCATGAGGCTTCTTTGTGTCTGTACTCCACCTGCTGAAGGGCAGCAGCACCCCTACCAGAAAACAGGCTAGAGAGAGAGAGGAGAGGCCTTTGAGGGCTTTGGGACACTCAGCTGTGGCTGCCTGTGGACAGCTGGCAAGGAGTTTGGAGCCGGCTCTGGAGCTACAGAGAGGAAAGATAGAAGGCACTTAATGCTTCCTGAGTCCAGCCTCATTTTCTCTCAAAGCAGCCTAAGTAGGAAGAGAAAACCAGAGACAGGAAACAGCTGAACTGGGTGAAGGTCAGGCCTTAATTAAGAGCCATTCTCTGCAATCTGCTTATTCGAAAAGACACTGCGCATCTGGGTCAAGTGTCCTTTTCACATCCTCGCCCAAAAAAAAAAAAAAAAAAAAAAAAAAAAAAAAAAAAAAAAACGAAGAGGAAAAAGAACTTTTTTGGTACTGGGGTTTGAAGAGTCTCATACACAGGACCCCTAATGTCCCCGTTGCTAAGAAAGAATGCACACATTTAACTGGAATACCCAAGCAATCAGAAACAGGGTCAAAGTGACAACCCCTTTATTCCAAGACTCCATTTCCTAATGGGTAACAAGGTCCCTCGAACTTGAAGGTCAAACAGACTTGGGTTTGAACCTCAGCACTACCACTTCCTAGCTGGGTGACCCTGGACAAGATACTTAGCCTTTCTGAACCCCAATTCCCTCATCCATACAGCAGAGATAATAGAGTGTCTAGTTCATAGGGCTAGGGTGGCAATCAAACGAAGTGATGCATATGCAGGCTTTCGTGCAGGACTTGACACATAATTGAACGGATTAGAATCGTCTTTTTATCCAATCACCTACCTGCTTTAGGAACCAATTTGAAACACCCAATCTGTCTTTTCATGGCTGACATGGCTCCTTGCGCCTGCCAGAGACACAGAGAAACAATTGTTAGCCAATGGGCTAAGTGCCTTTCATCTCTGTCCTCTATGCCATTCAGGAAGCGCAAAGTAGAAAAGGACCTAGGGATGCTGCAGAGAGCATAGCTCAGAGCCCCGTGGGAGGATCAGTAGGCTCTGTCGTCTGCCCCCCCAGTACTTGGGCTGCAGTGTAGAAGAGGGGGCAGTTTGCCAAGGGAGGGTTAAGGTAACATTCACAGAGTGACTGCCGTATCAGGAACTGCGCTACGCTCTGGTACCCACTCTACCTACATCAAAGTCTATGAAGAATGAGTCACCCCACTGCACACATGGTCACTATGGTCCAGAGACCTTAACCAGCTTGCCCAAGGTATTTTTTTTAAATGTCTATCTGAGGGTGTCTGGTTCCCTGGGATTGGAGTCGCAAACAGCTGTGAGCTGCCATGGAGGTGCTGTGATTTGAACCTGGGTCCTTTGGAGGAGCAGTCAGTGCTCTTAACTGCTGAGCCATCTCGCCAGCCGTTGCCCAAGATCGTACACTTAGTAAGTTGAAAAAAAAGATTTGAGTAAAGGCAACCGGGCTTCAAAGGCCACACAGTTTCTGTGGGTGAGCGCCTCTCTTTGGAATGAACAGAAAGCAGAGGTAATTATAACTTACCTGTATTAACCACCTTCCCTCCCAAAATGGCCAGTCTCCCCTTCTGTACCTTCCAGTAGGAAACAGAACATCTGTTCCTATATTCTCCTTCCTCCGGCTGGTGGAGCAACCACAAGTGTAACAGACTCGCCAATTCCTTACCCTCCACCATCCTACAGCCAAGAGTGGAGAACCCCCACCGCCTGCCAGGGACGTAAAGAATGAGAACTTCTCTGAGGGTCTTAGCAGAGATCTCAGGTAGAAATGGTAGACAGGAGGAGAGGAGCCTGACCTCCAGCCTGGAGGATCTTTTGAAGTAGGGTGCACAGACACATACCCCAGGCTCTACTGAGCCTGGACCAATGTGAGTCTAGTCCGGGCATAGGACGATCACAGAAGGAAGTCTGAGCATGCCCATTCATGGGTTTGCTCATTCACCCCACCTGTATTTGTGGCATCATGCTTTTGCTGTGCCGAGATCCTGCTGTGAGCTGCGGACTCAGAACCAAAAGAGACAGACTTTCCGGGGACACCTGGGAACAGGAGCCTCTGGGCACCTGGGGGAGATCTTCCAGGCCCCACATTACTGCTTGGAACATCAGAGACCCACGGTGCCTTGTCATGAATGTCTGTGTCATCAGGACCAAACAGCTGGCTAAAGCAAGAAGGGAAAGATTTAGACTCTCAGCTTCTGATGGCTTTCAGCCCATCCTGGCAGGGAGGAAAGAGGGAGCCCTTCTGTCCAAAGCAGTGGGCCCATGAGGTAGAACAGCTCTTCACCCAGTGCCTGATCTTGAAGTAGAAAACACAGGCCAGAACCAGGGGCCAGTATAACTTTGGAAGGCCCACCCTCATGCCTCTTTCTACCAGCTAGGCCCTGCCTCTTAAAAGCCCTATATTCTTCAAAACAGTACCATTAACCGGAAGCTGAATTTTCTGAACACAAGCCTGTGGAGATGTTTCAAGTTCAAAAGAGCCACAGCCCCCTTTACTACAGACTCCACTGGGAAGACACTGGCAAAACGACTCTATCTAGGCCTTGGGGGAAAGGAGGTGGCCGCTGGCATGAAGTCCTGGTCCGAGTGGGCCGCCTGTGGCCTGTGTACCCAGCGCTCAGCCAGCCCTCTTCCTTACCCATCCCAAGGAAGCTGTGCGCTGCCTGTTGCTCAGTTAAGCTGAAGGTCTGGAGAGCTGCCTTCCTTCCTTCTTCATATCTTTTCAAACAGCATCAGGTCGTGGGGACAAAGGCCCCCGGAGGCCTCCCCTTTGAGGAACAGGCAAACTATTACAAAGGTCACACACACAGATTTGAAGCCAGATTCATCTTGGTTCCAATCACGGCTCTGCCCCGTGGGCAAGTGTCTTAATCTCTCTGGGCTTCAGCTTCCCCACCTGAGCACAGTGGAGGATTAGAGGACCTTCCTCACAGGCGCATGGTGACAGTGATGACTTCAAGGCTCTTAGCATAGCGCTTGGCACATCGGAGCCCGCGACAAACGATAGCTGTTACTACAATGGTATCAAAAGTGTTTTTCATCACGTTCCTGTTCTTTGAAAATCAGAGTGAATTTAGAGGCAGAGGACCTGGCTTAGAATCTGGTGCCGCCTCACCTCGCTGCTCTTTATGTCCATCTGTAAGCCCTGGGCCTCTCTCTCCTGGTCACGGAGAAAGAATGTCTGGCCTACTGTGTTGTGAGAATTAAATACCATGAAGGATGGGCAAGGGTTTTGAATGTCCAGAGCGGTATAAATGAAGATCAGGAGCCCAGGGTCCCAGCCTCCCTTTTATCTCTCTGGGATAAGCACTGCCTGATACTCAGCGCTCCCTGGCTAACCCCCTCAGCTCCCTCGACTCCCAGAATCCTTTTGGCATTAGTACTCCCACCCTGTCCAAATCGTTTTTGACTCTTCCTGTCTCTGAGGAGGTCCCAAGTCTTCCAAGGTCAGCCGGCACCTCCTCTGCTCAGTTTATAATCCACGTCCGTCCCATTCACTGCCCTGAGACGCGCCGGTCTTTGAAGTCCCTACGAGTGCAGCATGAAGAGCTAGAAGCTAACCTGTGATTTTGTCCCAATAATTTGAACCAACTTAGTTGGGTTCCAAGCTCAGTGCTTGGTCTCATGCACATCTGGGTCAGTTGGCTCCTCTCTTCCACGCCCTTTCTAAGTTAACTGACTTAGAAAACTTCTGTTTTAATCTTGCTTCATGACTACATGAGAAGAAGCGACACAGGAATTCATGACCCACATCCCCCCCCCACACACACACAACACACCTTAGACCTTACTGGAGCACCAAAAGGTGAAGGTGAACAGAGATTGTTACAGTCACAATCCCAATTTCCCAGCATTCCCCACCCCAAGAGACAGGCCACCCACGGAGCCCACATACTACTTAGATTTCTCCATTAAGCCAGTCCCAATGTGCCTTGCTGTTCCGGTGCAGGCCCAGCAAAGGCTCGGGCCCTGGCTTCTCTTCACCTTACCCCTGTCTCCTGCCCTGGTGACAAGGGCACTCCTCTGGGATATGTGAGTAGTAAAATCCTCAGCGGGCCTCTCGTCCTTCATCCTGGGTCAGCCCTTGACACCTATATGCTTGCAGATGCCTTTTGCGACAGATTAGGTAGAAGCCTGTCCCAAGACGTCTGCTCTCCAGGGAAACCCAACGCTTGTATACGGTACGTGGCAGCCAATGGCTGAATGACAGGGGTGGGGAGCCCATGGAGCTGGATGGTCAGAAGAAGTTCCCCAAAGGGACGGATATTGGAGCAGAGTTTCATTTGCTGCGATAATTTTCACGCGGAGTATATTTCTATTTACGAGGGGGCGCGATGCAAAGAAGCAGAGAGACAGGACAATGGGCCACCAGAGAGACAGTCCGCCCAAACCTAGCTGAACCGATGAGTTTATTAGGGTCGGCGACAGGAGCATGGAGGGGAGGTTACTAACAGGAAACTAAATAACATGAGCCCCTGCGTGACCAAAATGCCCCTGCCGCCCCACTGGCATAGGTGAGCACTCAGAACGGCTTCATCCCCAAGTCTCCCGCACAACCTGCAGGCAGCTCCACTGAGAAGTCTCCTCTGCCAGGCCAGTGTTTACTGAGGCTATAGCTCCACCCATAGGGGGCTTGCTGACAGGTCTGTAATTTTCCTTGTGTGGTTATCCTTCATGGTCCCTCCTAGGTGGAACGGCTCCATCTGGAGGCAACGTCTAGACAACGCACCTGAATATGGTAGGAAAGGAGAAATGTGTTTTCCAGGATGAAAGAAACACAAGGAACATTCCAAACCTAGGAATGCGGAAACCTCGCAAGAATACGTAAGGCTGGCTTAGAACTAGAAGCGCCCAAGGTCAGGCGCATGCGCTGTCTGTGGCTGGCAGGAGCATGCGCTGTCTGTGGCTAGCAGGAGGCAAGAGCTCGTTGGAGCATCGAACAGAAAACCTAATTCAGCCTGTCTTTCTGGGGATCCTCGTGCAGAAACAGTTTAGCCTAGCTCCCCATCTAGAATATTCAGTAGTGCCCTGGCTTATTTCTGATCACCAGGAACCGAGTTGTTGGAGGAATGAATGAACAGAAGTTGGAGACATTGCTAAGAATTCTCACACAGTGTAGGCACAGGGCAGTCCTACAGAGAGAGAAACTCCCAGGAAGTGCCCTGGGAATCCTGTTAAAGACCCAAGGTTTGACAAAGGCATCTCAAGAAGGTCCATTTGGTTCTTAAAAGCGGCAGCCATGTGCCTCAGATATTAAGTCTCCAGGGTAAATAGTCCCCGCAGGGCTATTTCCTTCCCTGTCTCAAGGAGTTCCTGCAGGCCACTTCCTGCCGGTTGGTGCCTGCTGGGTGCCTAGGCTAAGATTGATGAATTTTCTTTCCTCTGACAAGCCCTGTGTGTGTGTGTGTGTGTGTGTGTGTGTGTGTGTGTGGCCTCTGGCACTGTGTATATATCCTACATCCTGACTCCTGATTTATTAGCTCTAATCCCTGTCTAGGGGGATGGTACGTCTTCCCTGTAGGAATTCTGGGAGGAAGACTTGCCCATTATTATTTTATCAGGACACCACTGTGCATTCTGTGGTCCCAGAGTAGATGTCACATATTCCTCAGATAATTTAGAGTGTAGACAGCCTGGGGCCTTGCTGTCTCCTAAACTGGGGGTGGGGGTGGGGCGATCCATAGATTCTCACGAGTGCGTTCCAGAATCTGTTTTGATTTTTATGCCTCTTCTTTCTGCTTCATGCCAAGCTTAGCCTTCCACATAAGCGAGACTGTGAAAAACCCTGGGAAGAAGGCACCGTGTTTTCCCAGTAACGTGAGGGAACATCTGGGAAGCCGCTGCCTGCAGCCACACTTTATATCCTCAAAACCTGTGATTCCAGTTTCTCTCCAAAATCAGCACCAGGAGAGGCTACAGGGGCTCCTTCGCATAATGTTTCCTTCTTTAATCAGCTCAGCTTGGCAAATGCTCCTCACAGCATGAGGGAGAAGGCACAGGGCTGTCAAGTCTTTACACCTAAGGAGCAGCTAGTCTCCATCACCTGCCTTCTCCACCCTGAGCCCATGCGCAATGTCAACCCTAACATGAACAGGATGGGTCCAGGGTCAGCGGATGCTGAGTCTTCAAACACTGCTGTAAATTGCTCACGTGTGGCTTCATCTCAGCAGGGACATCCTGTCCCAGGTCTTTCTGTCTACCCCCTAGCACACAGAGGCTACAGTCGGGTCCATTTGGGAATGGCCCAAGGATCTTCCTTATCTTGTTATGTCAATGAGCTCACGCTCTGCCCATGGCTATGCTCCACCAATGCCATGGCTTTCCTCTAGCCTGCTGAAACAGCCAAGCTAAGAACAGGCCGTGGGAAGGTTGTTGAGTCAGATCCTTGAGATTAAATCCTGATACTATACCTCATGACTGATAGCTCCTGGTCAGGCTCTTCCCCTCTCTGAACCTCCATTTTCTCATCTAAAACCTTCCCTCCTTGGGTTGTGAGCAGCAAATGATACAACCTAACAAAAGCAGCTAGGCTGCAGGGGGATGCCACTGTGTAGGCTGCACGTGTGCAGAAGGAAGGACAGTGGGAAAAGACACGTCCCCTCAGGCTGAGGTAGAACTTGGGCTGAGCTGGTAGGAAGTCTTGAATGTCACCGCTGGATCAGATGGGGGGAGGGGTGCGTTCTGGGCTGTGTGTGGGGGGCCACAGTGGCCCTCTGGTGACATAGCACCTGAGGAGATGAGACCTGCGAGGACTCCTTTTCTCGTCTGCTTGGTGCGCAGCAGTGGAATCGGAGCGCGCAAAGTTCTCACACTAAGTTTTGAAATCATTCCTGTTTAGCTCATCAATAGTTGCCTTATAAGAGTGATTCCGGGCCTAAGAAGCATTTTAAGCCTTTTAAGCTCCAAAGATTAGGGTAGGGTATGCAGAAGACAGATAAACAGCAGACCTGAGAGTATTCTCCATGCAGAAGAGTAGATTGTTCACTTGGGTTACGCTAATCCTCACATTGAAACCAGCTGAATAGTGTTCTGAGGAAGGAGTGGGAGATAAGAGAAAGCCCCTCCGCAAAGCCCAGCATCGAGCGGTTTGCAGACCACGTCCTTTCCTCTGCAGCAAAGGACACACAGACCAGCCTGTGGAGGGCAAGTAGAGGGTGAGAGGTAGAGGGGCCGGGAAGGAGTGGAGGTTACATGGATGATGCCCGGACCTCCTGTGAAGGTGCATGACATCTCCCCACCTCAGCCTGGGACACCCTAGGAAGTCACTGCACCAGGCAATACAAAGGCCAAGAGTCAGGGTGGCCAGCCTTGCTTCCCATCCCAGGCAGGAGGACCCTCACAGAGGACCTCAGAACTCACCAAGAAGCCACCTAATCTTCATTCCTAGAACCTTGACCTTCTGGGAGGAGGAAGTCTAAGCTGGAGGTCGAGGTTGGCATCAGAGCGGCTAAAACGGGGTGGGATAGGTCAGCTGGATGCCTACTCAAGGGAACTGGTACATCTTCCAACTGGCCTCCAGGCTTCTCAGAGCAAGGTGCTCATTTGAATATGTGTGTTGGTGGCTTTGAAAAGCAATCCAATAGCAGCATAGTCGCCTCTAGAAAGGTTGGACTTCAACCTCTGCAGACATAACCCGGAGGAGCCCACTGTCGGGAGCAGGGATGTGACAGGCCCTGTGTGAGCAGGAAGGGTCCAGCTGGGAAGCATGGAGGGCCAGTGGAGTGACCTCAGAACGGGAGGACGGCAGGCAACTGGAGAGGTGCCGATGGAAAAGGTTTCGGACACCTGGTCCTTGCTGTCCCCTCCTGTGGAAGGTTTTAAGACTGCTAGGTATGATGTAGATCAAGCCCCAGAGCTAAGTGAGGAGGAGGGGCACTGGCTGAGGCACAGGGGAGCACATTGGAAAGGGCACTGAGGTGTCGCCAAGGCCCTGATCCTCATGCCTGCCTCAGGGAAGGGCCCAGCCTGCTACTACAGGCATGCGGACTTCAGGACACCCTTTGGTTTTGGTGTCCAGCTGCTCAATGGCTCCATCCAGGGCCATCGGGCTTCTCTATAATTAATATTCTTTACCTACTATAGTGTGGAGCAAAGATGGCAGCCAGGTAGGCCCGCCCAAGACTGTACAGGTTACACCACTATGACTGGATACAGCAATTAAATAGAAGAAGGTTAAATACACCTTCACTGTGGGAGCTTGAGGCAGCTGGTCATATTCCACCCCAGTCAGGGAGCCAAGATAAATGTAGGGGCTTGGCTTGCTTCCTCTAATTCAGCCCATGCCCCAGCCCATGAAAGGCAGCTTCCAACCTATGGGACCTCTTCCCACCCTGGTTAAACCTCTCTAGAAACGCCTTCACTGGCATGTCTGTGGTCAAGCTGCCAGAGGATGTGAACCATCACAGAGCCAAGGTATTTCCCAGAGCTCAGTGTGAGACAAGGCTGGAGGACAATGCCAGACAGGCATGGGCTTTTGGGCCAGCCTGTGAAGCCCAGAGAGAGCCCCAGTGGAGAAGCAGGTCTCAGATAGCTCTCCAGATTGCTACAGCGTCCAGCACCTGCCTCTGCCTAACCCGGTCTCTCTGATGGATGTCATGGATTGCTACGGCGCCCAGCACCTGCCTCTGCCTAACCTGGGCATCCAGCACCTGCCTCTGCCTAACCCGGTCTCTCTGATGGACGTCATGGATTGCTACGGCGCCCAGCACCTGCCTCTGCCTAACCCAGTCTCTCTGATGGATGTCATGGGCCCTTTCACTTCAGAAAGGATTCATGTCTAAGAAATAATGACAACCTTACAAATTGTACCCAAACCATAGAGTTTTACAACTAGATGAGTGAAGTCAGGCATGGTGATGCACACCTTGAACTCCAGAACTCAGGACAGACATCTGTGAGTTTCAGGCCAGCTTAGTCTATATAGCAAGTTCCAGGCTTGCTGTATGTCCAGCCAGGGTAATGTAGTAAGATGCCGTCTAAGGATAAATTAAGTAAGTTGTGTTGAAGTTATAGGAAAGCATGATTATTTTTAAAAATTCACGGTCCTGTCTGACTTATGATTGAAAACAACCCTCCCCTAAAAACCTAGAAGTGACTTCCTTTCTGTGTCAATTGTTTCTGGTTTTCTTGCTGGTGAGGAGGTCGCCATCCTCGGATAATCCGCTTCTTACCTTGTCTACTTGACACTTACCTGTTGACCTTGGACCTGGGCAGAGCAGCCTCTCAGAAGTCCTCCGCCCTCTCCTTCCTTCATGCCGCTAAGTCAAGTCATCTCTTAGCCCCTCTGCTAGTCACATTCTCCAAACCATATATTCATATTACTCAAAAATACACTCAGGGGTCACAGATCATAGGTCACAGGTCAACAAGGACAGCCGATGGCCCGTCCTTAGACTATTTTGTCATAGTTCAGAAATGTTTTCGTCTGCGTGACCTCAGGATGGGTGATGAAATATGGCGGGTCAGGGCAGATGCGTATGGAGCTGTCATCCCAGGCCCAAGTGAAGTGGTGAACTCCCAGCCTGCACCACCACACATTTATCCATGTGATGTTTTCCCGTGGAGGGTCGGGCTTCTGTAGAAAGCTTTGCTGGGTCCTTCTTCAGCCTAGTATCTCCTAGTTGTTGATGGCATTCCCAGCCTCCCAGGAACGTGATTACCCCTTCCCCGCACCAGCCAGCTGTGAGTTCTCCTGAGCCTATTGGTGCATGGACACTGAGAACACAACATGGATCCTGAGACTGAGACATCAGAGGCTGCTGCGGGGATAGATAGTAAATACCTATGTATCTCCCAAAGGGATGTTGATATAGAAAAGGTAGCGCTCTTCTCTGGAGAAAGATGGAGCTGGGTATTCCAGCAGCTGAGGCCAGAGAGCATGAAAGAGCCGGGCTTACAAACAGCAGGCCGGAGGGATTCCCAGAGAGAGGGATGGGAATGTGCAGACCCTACAGTATGATGGTGGAAGAGGATGGAAGGTGGGTAAGGAACTGGGGAGCCTCATGGATCACTTGGAGTTTGGCAGTCAGGGAAAGCGGTCCAGATAAAATGAAGAAAACCCACGGAGCGGCGCACACAGGCCTGCTTGTCCAGGAAAACACCTTTATCTTTTCTAAGCACCTTGGGAAGAAGGCAGCTAATGATTCCATCGTAGAAGCAACTTGACCCAGATTTGGATCCTGAAGGGCACTCTTCCTAGGGCATCCTCAGGGCCCCTCTTTTCTAACTACAGGCTCAAACACCCCACTTTTGTGGTCCTCACCGCAGGACCTGTAGCCAGTGAGCATTCAGAGATCTGCTAGAAGGAAGGGCCATAGCAGGAGAGCCATTCAAACCAAGATCCCCACATGGCACACTTTCCAGGAGAATGCTTTCATCCGAAGCTGAGAGAACGTTCCCCAGCTTTAAGCGACCTCTCAGGATGTGTGGAGTCTGGCGGGCATGAAGATGCAGCAGCCTGACATGTTCTGCCCCCAGGATTCCCACTGGGAATTAGAAGACAGTGTGGCAGCTCTCTATTAACTTTTATATATATTTTTTATCACCTGAACTCCTTCGAGGTCCCCCTGGCTCCACAGCAGGGGTCCCCATGTGATATCTGCCAGGATCCACCCCCACTTTCAGAGCATGGGGTTTCTACGCTGCCCTCCGTTTTTCAAAGCCTTTCGCTGGTCATCAGAGACTCTTGGGTTGGGCTCTGAGAAACCGGGGGCTTCGTCTCTTCTCACCCTCTCCCTTTTCTGCCTCCTCCACCCCCTCACTTTCTCTTCTCCTTTATACTGAGTGATCTGTTCAAAGCAAGCCATCTCCTGGAAGTGTCTGCATGGGATCTGGGCTCCCATCAAAGCCACAGGAGCTTCCTACAGCCTAGCTCTGTCGGGTGTCTGTCACAAGAACTGACAGAAATTTGGGGGGCTGCTTCTTGCTTCTTGAGGCAGTGGCAGGGTTGGAGGCTAAGGTAGGCCTGGTGTTTGGGGTCACAGTTGTCTAATAGAAGTGAGTCTTGAGCCAGGCCATCACGGTTGTCCCACCCTTGGCTAATAAAATGCCCATGGCCTTAGATACTCTTAGATACCTTGTGTCTCTTTCTGGCTATATCACCAACTGGTAGCAGACAAGTTCACTACTCTCAGACTCAGTATTTTCATCTGCAAAGTGGGACTAATGGTTACAGCTTCCTCTTCTCTGGTTGTTGAGATGTTGCAATACACTGAGATGTGTACATTAGACACCCAGTATGTGGAAATGGTAAGGGACCGTGCCATAGACAGTCAGATTCCACCAGAGTCTGAGCAGGCCCTGGGATGGAGGGGAGACCCAGACATATCCAGAGTGGCTACAGGAGGCGGAAGAAGGGGAAAGACCCCTAGCAAGTACTTCCTTCTGGTCTCCATTCCTTCTGTCTCCATTCCTTCTGGTCTCCATCGCCCATGAGTGGCCAAACACACCTACAAGTCGAGGATGAGACAATCTAAGCACAGTCCCTCCACCAAAGTGATGCAAGGGAGGCCTGGAGCAGAGAAGGCAAGTCGCGCGCCATGTGCTGTGTGATATTGTCACACGTGGGCACATACTGTCTAGGCTGGGTGTTCATAAGCACAACACAGAGAAAGCAGCAGGGTCTCCATCCACCCTTACAAGGGTCCTGGGAGAGGAAGGAAAGTAGGGCTCAGAGTGGACCAGACCAAGGTTCAAACTCATCTCCTGGGAGAACCGATGTCTGTGGGGCAAGTGTAGGGGAGATAAGTGAGCGGAGGATGGAGGGGGAGGATGGAGGGGGAGGATGGAGAGGCATACAGGACTTCACTCACATGTCAGCTTCTAGACTCTAGGATGGCTGAGGAGTCAGATACGAAATGGGAATAATGCAGAAGAGACTCCTAGTAATAAAGGGGAGGGCTACTCCTGTCTTCTCTGGGAACAGCAGCCTTGAGTCCCACCTCAAGTCACTCCTTCAGGTCGTGGAGGCTGCTCTGTGCCTTTCTGGATCCAGTTAGCCCTGTGGGATAGTCCTGGGCAGACTTCTCAGTGATTAGTGTGAGGATGTGCATGACTGAGTGGAATTTGACCCGTAGGTTAAGATGGCACGGAAGATAGACAGAACGTGAAGACAGAGTTGTGCACCTTCTTTTCCAGTTCTGATCACCCATCATGTCTACAGATGCAAGTGAAGAGCCAGTGTTTTCAAAAGAAACTCAGCCTTCACACAGGCCTGGCAACGCACAACTGTCATCCCAGCACTTTGGAAGCTGAGGCAGGGGTCTAGTTAGTTCAGAGCTAGCCCAGGCTACACAACAAGACCTTATCACAAAACAAAAGGCTTTGAAGTCCCTAAAGCAAGCTAGGCTGTGATCTCTCCCCATCCAGAACTGCTACAATGGGTAGGCCAATAGGAAGCTAATAACGAGCTATTCAGCTGCGTTGCCACCCAAGTTAGAGATCTCAAGTCAACTGAGAGCAAGGCATGGATGGTGTCTTCAGGCACTTCCTCAACAACACTAAGGGGGACATGGTCTAAAGCAGAAATTCTCAACCTGTGGATGAGACCCCTTGGGGGCCTGAATGACCCTTTCACAGGGGTCACCTAAGACTGAATACACAGATATTTACATTACGATTCATAACAATAGCAGCATTACAGTTATGAGGTAGCAATCTGGGGTCACCACAACATGATGAATTGTATTGAAGGGCCGTAGAATTAGGAAGGCTGAGAACAGCTTCTCTAAAGGGACAGAGCTTGGGATGGGATTGCTTGATGGTTGTCAGTTTGACTGTACCTGGGATTAACTAAAACCCAAGCAGCAGGGAACACCTGTGGTGGGATCCTCCTGGTTAAACCATTTAGAGTGAGAAGGCCACCTTTAATCCAGATCTTCTGAAGCAGGAAGGCCCACTTTTAACCTGGGCCACACCTTCTGGTGGCAGAAGACACAGAAGACAACATCACAACTGTCATGCTCAGGCTCTTCGCCTGCTTGCCCTCACGGTCTCTGGCAAGTTCATTCCTCCCCTGCATTAGATCCTCCATCTCCAGGATTCTAGTATAGACTGAAGACCAGCTGAGCTAGCCAGCCTTCTGGACTTTCTATTAGTGGACAGCCGTCGTTGGACTGGCTGGACCACAGCCCATAAGTCACTTGAACAAATCCCCAACCATTCCTTGGTGTGATGATCTTCATTGCCAACTTGACTGAATGTTCAGAGTCAAGGAGGAACACAGTCTAAGTGTGCTGGTGAGGGGGTTTACAGAGCGGTTTACTGAGGGGGTAAGACCTTCTGTGTGCACACGGCTGGATCACACACTCGAGGCCTGGGCTGGGTTAACAGGAAGAGGAAGCTGAGCATGTGCATCCACCTCCCTCTGCTTCCTGATTGTGAACTCGATGTGACTGGCTGTTTTAAGATCCTGCCGCCATTACATTCCCAACATGCCTTAAACTATAAGCCAAGAGTAAAACTTTCTCTAAGTGGTTTTTCCTCTGGTGTTTTGTTTCAGCACCACTTCAGGACACTGGGCATTGATTCGTCCAAGGTCACAATGTCTTAAGCAGTGGACCCAGAACCCAGCTAACCTCACTTGGAACAGAGCCTGTGACTCTGGTCTTATGGCCCCGAGCAGCGGATGGACCGGCCAAGCTCTCTCTGTCAGGAACAGCAGTCTACCTTTTTGGGGTGGAAAATCCTACTGAGGAAAATCTCAGAGGGCAAGCACTCGAGCTTTGATTGTTTCTGTCTGTGCGATTTACCATTTAGAATTGCTTCCTCAGCAAACTCAATCTACTGCTATAGGAAAAGTAAGAATCAATTACCCCAGATAGATAGGTAGATAGTAGCTTTGGGGGAAGAAAAATATTGAACTCTGTCCACACAGATGAGTTTCTGGCAAGAAATTCAAATAATCGCCCTCCTCCCACAAAGTCTGAGTGGGCATAGGCAAAATGGGAGACAACAAGAATAGGGCTGCAGCCTGAGCTCAACCTGAGCCCCTCCCCCTTGCTTGGCTCCCTCAGCCACAAGGCCAGGGTTCTGGGGGAAGCTAAGGGCCATCTTTCTCTGGAGGTGGGGGTGGCTTCGAGGACATGGCCCTTCCTTTTCATAATAACCACTTAGGCAGCAGCAGCCCAAGTCCTGCCTTTAACTCCAGCTCTGTACTGCTGAATTTTGTTATGGCTCTGGGCTTACTTTACTGCAAAGGGGGAGTAAATAGGGAGCCCCGAGACCAGGAGAGGGGGCAGACATAGAAGACAGGCCATCACTCACCCTTAGACACCCTAGGGATTCCAGGCTCCTGGGGGCTTTTTATTCCAGGTCAAACTCTCTGCTCACTGGAAACCATACTCCAACAGAGTCCTGATGAAGGCGGGCTGTCTAGATGGACCAAAGGCCTTCACTAACCCCACATCCTCCTCTGCCCTGAAGTTCAACGCCATGACCACCCTCCTTCCACGCCCCTCCTCCCTCTCCCTACTCATTGCCAGTGACCCACCTGGCTCTGTGGCCAGCGGAGCTTGCAGCCAACGGTGTTCATCTGCAACTGTCATCGTTTCTGTCTTGTCACTTGATACCAGTCCTCTTGAAGCAGCTCCCACTCTGATTCCTCTTACTTACCCCTACCCCTCTGAGATAAGGTCCCACATACCCTAGGCTAGCCTATGCAACAGAGGATAACCTTGGATTTCCCGTATGCTGGGAATATAGGCAGGGACTACCAATACCAGGTTTATATAATGCTGGGAACTGAAACCGGGACTTGATGCATACTACGGCAAGCATGCTGCTACCAAGCCACAGGTCGCTGTGGATAAAAACCACACTGAAGGCTGGGCTGGTTCCCTCAGCAAGCTCTGTCTTGCCAGCTATCAGCAGCGGGCTGCTTCACTGCGTGGTGAGGCCACGGGCTCATGGTCCCTTCTGTCTTCACTGTGTGGCGAGGCCACGGGCTCATGGTCCCTTCTGTCTTCACTGCGTGGGAGGCCACGGGCTCATGGTCCCTTCTGTCTTCACTGCTTGGCGAGGCCACGGGCTCATGGTCCCTTCTGTCTTCACTGCGTGGCGAGGCCACGGGCTCATGGTCCCTTCTGTCTTTACAAGTTGGCCTCTCACACTCTCGCATTTTTCTGACCTATCCAGGAAAGCTTTTCCACTTTCTGTAAGGATTCACAGCTTTACAACAAAACAAACAAACAAACAAACAACAAAAACCTGGGCCCACCAGATATCCAAAATCACAAGAGCCACATAATGAATTACATTTCCAAAGTTCCTTCTGACATAGGAAGTGTGGTTTCCCAGGCTCTGAGGGATGGATGAGACCTTTTGAAGCCATTGCACTATCAGTGTGTTAATCTGTGTAACCAAGTGTGGATCTACCCCCAGCTACCTATCTTGTACTCTCTTGGAAGTCTGACTCAAACCTTCTTAAGAAGTCCCCCTTAACACATCCCAACCACTATGCGGCTGGCACTGAAATGCTCTTGGCCTCGTGGTCCTCATCTCCAGCAGGTGCATTGACATGCTGCTGAACCTGAAACTGGCTCTTACAGCATCCAGCAATCCCTGGGTTACAATGTCCCCACATGGCTGACTTCAAGCTGCCAGTGTGAGGGCAGGAGGTGCACAATCAGTTCTTGTAAGTCAGACTGAGCCATCTCTGCCAGTCCTGCCTGGTATAAATGAACAATGCCCTGACCACTTGATCAGTGTATCACTAGTGAATTAATAATCTCTCAAAAACTTGGTCACTTTTGACAGTTCTCCACATCAGGTTTGTTCCTGTTTGGGCCTGAAACTATGTGTAGTGCAATCATTTCAAAGTAACCTCTGCAGAAAGAACAGAGCAGAGAGCCGATTTCATAAGAAGGGACCAGAAGAAGCCCACCTGAACGGAGACCTGGCTCCAGAGGCCTTTGGGCCGCCTTGGCTTCAGTGTGACCACAAAGTCCCAGGGGCCACAGTGAGATAAGCTTAGCTTCAGGAGAATGTGATTCTTCCTAGCAAACAAACCAGGAATGTGTGCTGTGGGCTCTGTGGTGACTTGTTAGGTGTTTGTGACAAGGGATGAGCAAAGAGTGAGAACCTCCCCCCCCACCGAGATGCCATACGATGCCATGACTGTAGTACACTAGCTGCTGGCTGTTGATGCGCTTATGTAAGCAGTCCAGAGCAGGGGTCTTGGCTCACCAGGGTACTCCGTCTCAGCATGAGCCCTCACCTAGGCATTCCAATCCAAATCACCTCAAAGGACTGAACACTGGGCTCAGATCTCTGCACTAGTGCCGGAATTAGGGTTTCTCCTGCTGTGATAACACAACATGACGAAAAGCAACCTGTCGAAGAAAGGGGTTATTTCTCTCTGACAGCTTGTAGCCCATCATCCAGGGTAGTCAGGGCAGGAACTCAGGGTAGGAACCTGGATGCAGGATGAAGGAGAGATCACAGAGGAGCGTTGCTTTCCGGCTTGCTCTCTGTGCTGGTTCCACCATCGAGCACCACCCACCTTGAGGTGGTACCGCCCCCGGTAGGGTGAGCCCACCCACACCATCAGTAAAGAACAGTACCACAGGCTTGCCCACTGGCCAATGTGGTAGGATCATTTTCTCCACTGAGCTTCTCTCTTCCAAAATGACTCTCGCCCGTGTGAAGTTGATATAAACACTAACCATGACAATTGAGCCCTTGTCAGCTTGACAAATACATTATTGTTTAACTATAAGTTCTTCTTTCTTTCTTATCTCCAAGATCTCATATCAATGTCAAATATCACAGTGTAAGAGAACCAGCAGAGGCCCCAGGCCCTGAGCACCTAGGCTCGAATGCCCCTATGAACAACAGGCCTGTGGATAAGCTACCTACCGTGATCTGAATGTGGGCTGGGTAAGCCCCCAAAGGACCATGAGCAGCGGAAATGGAGGAGGCCTTTCTGCGTGTGAAGAATCTTGTAGTGTCACAAGCCTTTAGTCCTAGCACTAAGGAGGCTGAGGCAGGGGAGCCTCCAGTCTGAGATCAGTCTGAATGACATCAGCCAAGGGACCCAGCAGGACCCTGTAAAAGAGGATCAGTTTCCACAGACCCATCCACTGATGTCCCTTATTCATTGGCTGCTGCAGACTTAGCTGTTGCCTGAGCTATAAAGATCAACATCTGAATAGACTCAGGTTGGACTTGGGGATCTGCCATCTCCAAAGACTGCTATCTCTCTCTTTCTCCATCTTTCCTTCTTTCTCTCTTTCTTTCTTTCTTTCTTCCTTTCTTTCTTTCTCTCTTTCTCTCTTTCTTTCTTTCCCTTTTTCTTTCTTTCTCTCTCCCCCTCCCTCCCTCTCTCTCTCTCTCTCTCTCTCTCTCTCTCTCTCTCTCTCTCTCTCTCTCTCTCTCTCTCTCTCTCTCTCTCTCTCTCTCTCCCTCTCTCTCTCTCATGCAATGACCCAAAAGTTTCTTTGTGAATTTCACATTATGCACCCCGATCCCACTCATCCCCCATCCCTTCATATCCACCCTCTACCCTTGCAACCTCCCCTACAACAGAGAAAAAAAAAATCTCGGGGTGGAAGCTGTAGTGTAGCATGGTGTATCATACAGTGTACCCTTTGTCCACACTTCTTTGCTTGCAGATGATCGCTGCAATGACTCATTGGTACGGCACGAGGCCTCTGGCTTCTGCTACTCTATCAATACTGTCCTATGTTGTCCTGTAGTTTTTCATCTGTAGGACTGGCTTCTTCATGCACTCCAGCAGTTCATCAATGAGGTAGATGTTGGGATGAGCCAATTCAAAGTCCTGGATCAGGGCCTCCTAGCTGTTTAGCCTACTGAGTTGCTCATGCCTACAGGGCTGGTTCACCAGCAATCCCTGCAGCTAGGGCCAGTTCTACCCCACTGCCCAGGTGAGGGGCCAGGCCTGCTCTCCCAAATGCTGCAGGAGGTGAGGGGCAGGGAGAGGTTTCCTGTTCAGATGGCCCGGGGCCAGGTCTTCCACCTGCCGAAGGTGACGAGGGATAGAGAGGAGGGTAGGAGAGTATCTCTCCCTTATCCATGCCACCACATAAAAGACGAGCTGTAGGGCCAGCTCTCACACAATGCCCCGGTAAGCGGCTGGAGCCAGTTCCACACAGCCTTCAGACATCAATATGTGCCCAGGTAGTAGCCCAGACCAGGGACATCTGCCTGGCCTTTAGTGGTAACAGATCCCCACTGAGGCAGGAAGAGGGATCCAGATGTGGCCCCCATTGGCAGCACAGATCAGGAGCCCACCAAGGTCCCAGGTAGCACCACAGCTTCAGTCTGCTCCTCACTGCCTTCGAGTTTCCGGTTCTGCCTCTCTTCATTGCGGACACATTCTTCTGCCTCTCTGCTCACTTCACTTCTCCACTTCCTCGCTCTTCGCTCTGGGCCTCTGAGTGTCTGGGACCATCTCAGGAAGAGTCCCAGGAGTTCTATACGTTACTCAGACATTATGGAGCCAAGCAGGGGGCCATCTTGCACATGGTCTGCTCCACCACACCTGCATAACTCTGGACTTGTGGTCGTCTCAGGCTAGCTCCCTGTGTGGGCTTCACAGTGCTGGTCTGGTGATTGTCTCAAGCTCATTCCTCCCCTGAGCCTGCTCCAGTGGCCCCTTGTGAGGGTCATCTGTCTTGGGTTCACTCCCTCTCAGGGCCCACAGTCTCAGGCAGAGTTCTTCTAGTTTCTGGCTTTCTTCCCAAACTGACAGCTATCTGAACCTGCCTGGTGCTGGACCGGTGGTCATCTCAGGCTCTCTTTTTTCAGGGAATGTTAGGCTACCAATCACTCAGATGTTTACAGGTCAGAACATAGAGCACAGACAGCCTCTCTCCTCTCTGCCACCTACTGACACCCATGTGGCATAGCAGCCACACCTGCTAGGCCTCTAGGGGCAGAGGCTCCACGTTTCTAAGCCCACCTTGCTGCTTCTCTTTCTCCTTCCTTCTCCCGTTCCAACCACCCCTCTGAGACCTGGATTTTCTCACACACCCATAAAGTGATGCATCCACTTCTATACCTTCAGCTGACAATATCGAGCACCGACCAACCACAATGTCAGACAGACCCAAAGTGTCCCCACGAGTGGCTGGTCCCCCAGGGTCCTAAGGCCACAGACAGGCAAGATGCAAAAGTGGCCCATTTGTAGGTGGAGAGCTAGCTCTGAATCCCAGGGAAGATAAAACCTTTGAACTTTGGTTTAAATGATATGTGGGCCTCTCTCCAACGCCAGATGAGGAGACGGTAGAAGACATTAGTCAGGATACATGCTGAGGGAATGCCCCGGTGTGAAGACAGTCATAAGAGGAGCTTGGAGCACAAGCTACCGGGAACAGATTAGCAGGGCCTCTTGTGTCACATTAATCCATCTGAACTTTGTCCTGTGGACAGTGTGGCAACACTGGTGAGCTTCAAGCTGCCGTGACACCAGACCTCTTAGGCTCTTCCCACAGTGGAAGCAGGGCTTCAAGGCTGAGAAGCCAGAGGCAGCTGTGCAAGTCCAGGCACCAATATTCCAGACCTTGGCCTGCAGCTGAGGTGGAGGCTACTTGACAGGTGCACAAGCCACAGCCCGTTCCTTCACATCCTCTTCACGTCTCTCTGCCGGAGGGCAAGCTCAGTCAGCAGGTCCGAGGAGGACTTAAACTCCAGAGATGCAGAGCCACTCATGAGATGAAACTGCCCACCGCCAGGCCATTTGACAAGCAGGGATGACACGGTGGCAGAAGAGCTGCAGGGCACAGAGTACAGTCACACTCCATGATCAATATGCAGCAGTCCGGGAAAGTAGCCAGTCAGCAGGAACAAGGAAAGAACGAGCTGCCCGCTTTCACAGGACATTGCCCTCCCTAACCATGCTGGCCCCAGATAACAGCACTGTCTCCAAGGGTCAAATAAACTGTAGTTTACAGCTAGGGCTCCTGAGATTTGAGGAAGTCACTCATTTGTTTCATGGTACAGAGATGCTCCAAGAAGACTAACAACCCCAACCCATGGACCAAATTTCATTCAGAGTCACCCTATCCTGTCTTCTCAAATTCGGGGACCTGGTTGTCCGTGTCACACGTAGGAAGGTGACAGCCTAAAGCTTGGGTCTATACCACCTGCCAAGCACAGCTTCAAACCCTTCAGAGGCTGCAGGCTGACCTGAGCCAACCGTGCCTCCAGTGGCCGTCAGGCTCTTCTGGAGAGGTGGTGGGAGCTATGCCCCTCCCCTGCTCACTCTTGCTACATAGAGAGTGGCTTTACCCACAAAGCAGTTCGACAGTAGGCACAGAGGCATGAAGCTACTCAGGGGGAGGTTCCTGTAGCTCCTCAGGCTGGCTTTGCAGGCATTCTCATATATTTTAGGGAAAGGGTTATTTTGCAAGCTCAGTTCGATTGTGTAGCCCTGAACGTCCACAGTAAAGGCAGTGGACAGCCAGGCCTCTTCCCACATATTTTATTCTGCAGACTGTGACAATGGTGTCTGTTTGTTCTTTTACGTCACTGTCTACCTTTTAGCATTGTTCACTTATTTCCAGTGTCTTTTGTACAATCTTTACCTGACCAACTGGGCTCTTGGTGCCACCTGAGACCGTAAAATTGGGTCCCACTCTGTTTTCTGACTTGCTTGGCTGGACACAGAGACAGCAACACGGAAGGTCCTGCTGCAGACACTGGAGGGTGGGCTGCTTTCCTGTTTGCAGATGAGCCCAAGCCCTTTGAACTTGGCGCATCCTAACCCACGCAGTTGCAATTCTATGAGGTGTGTCTCAATAACTCCCATGTCACAGACAAAGAAATTGAAACTCAGAACCAAGGGCTGCGAGTGAAGTTGATCTTCTCATCTCCACCACACACTCAAAGCCTGTACTAGATGCACACATGCATGCATACACACACACACTCGATGAAGATTATCGCCCACATGACAACTAGTGTCACTTTACATACGGTCCGTGGTTGGAGTGCATGCTGAGGGTAAGGATTCATGGCCTGCCATGATAGATGGTCTCTTAGTCAGGGTTTGGACTCCTGCACAAACATCATGACCTAGAAGCAAGTTGGGGAGGAGAGGGTTTATTCAGCTTACACTTCCACATTGCTGTTCATCACCAAAGTCAGGACAGGAACTCACACAGGGCAGGAACTTGGGGGCAGGAACATATGCAGAGGCCATGAAGGTGTACTGCTTACTGGCTTGCTTCCCCTGCCTTGCTCAGCTTGCTTTTTTGTTTGTTTGTTTGTTTTTTCCAAGACAGAGCTTCTCTGTGTAGCCCTGGCTATCCATGAACTCACTCTGTAGACCAGGTTGGCCTCAAACTCAGAAATCCACCTGCCTCTGCCTCCCAAGTGCTGGGATTAAAGGCATGTGCCACCACCGCCTGGCTCAGCTTGCTTTCTTGCAGAACCCTGGACTACCAGCCTAGGGATGGCATGACCCACAATAGACCCTCCCACCCTTGATCACTAATTGAGAAAATGCCTTACAGCTGGATCTCATGGAGGTATTTCCTCAAGGGAGGCTCCTTTCTCTGTGATAACTCCAGCTTGTGTCAAGTTGACACACAAAACCAGCCAGTACAAATAGTCACTGTGTGTCCCATCATTTTTCCCACATGCCTTCCTTTTATAGTAGCCAAGTATTTTGGCAAGGTTCCAGTTTCACGAGTGTCTGTAGATCTGTCCATTAGATTTTTCCACAGAGATGTTCTCTGGTGTTCCTCAGAACATGATGACACCAAGTGCACAATGACCTCGTAAATGGGTGAAGAAATGTGTGTTTGCTGAGAGGCATCACAGGGCTGGACTGCACCTATCTGAGCACCTGTCGCTGTCTCCACCACACCCGACTCGGTTTTGTGAAATTCCCATTGGCTGCTGTGTCCACTTGGAGAATGATGCACATTTTCCATGAGAAATTACAGACAAGCCAGGCATGATGGCCCACGAATGATCTCAGGAGTTGGGAAGTCAAGTCAAGAGAATCATGGGCCCAAAACCAAGGCAACAGAGGGAGTTCAGGACCAGCCTCAGCAACTTGGTGAGACACTTGTTGCAAATCAAAGGTGAAAAAGAGAGCTGGGGTACAGCATGGTGGTGCTAAGGCTCCTACCTAGAACATGCGAGGTCTCACTCCCCAGTTCCACAAAGGAGAAGGGAAGTTCACAGTAGGAAAAAAAAAGGCAAATTAATACAAAATAAGTATCTGCTGTGCTTCAAGAACTGTTGCTAATATCACCATGCACATTTAAGCATAAAACTTATGTGAGACAGACTCGGAAGGATTAAAGCGGTTGACCCAGTGTAGCTCAGCAAGTCAGTGGCTTTTTTATTTGCCATCTGATGCCAACCCTGACTGCCGCTCACACAACACATAGCCAGCATACAGATGTACTTTGGGAAGCCAGCAATGCCAAAAATGTGTAGAAATTCATTTTTGAGAGGGACTTAGAGGTCTCCCTTCCTTCAAGGAGTGAAGAGGCTTTAGAAATATTGGTACACTGTATTCAGAAAACCAGGAAGTCTAGACACACAAATGTCTAGATCCCTCCTCTCTCTTTCAGGTTTTTGATTTCATGGGAGGAAGAGGATTTTCCATATGCTAAACAAATGCATAATTTAACTAAAAAGGTTGTTTAATAAATAAAATATTTATGATGGCCCTGAGAACCAGAAGCATCACACAGCCCAAGTGATAGCTCTTTGTGAAGCTGCAGATCCAAGCAGGCAGGCTGTGTTTCCACAGAACTGACTGACAAGATGGGAGCAACCAGGGGGAGAGCAGGCTTCCTGCATTCGACATCATCTGAAAAGAGGAAATTGGAAACATGAGGGGGAAGACTGAAGTCCCACTAAGGGTTTAAAGAAATGGCACAAATGTGAATGGTCCAGTCAACTACTGTGGAGGGAGCTACAATGAGTGCTTCAGACTGGGTTGGGCTACACCAGGGCTCCCATATATCTCCAAAGCTCATGGTCAAAGCATAGAAGTCAGAACTACCAGTGCTGTCAAGCTATAGTCCATGTGGCAAAGGGAGCATACCACAGTTTGGAACTCATAGCTTGACCATGAATTTTGGCCAAAAGATAGCGTCTGTCTTCTGATCAACATGGTTGCCCCTGTTCCTTCACCTATCCACATATCTATCAACCCCTGTATCCATCTATCCATCCATTCATCCATCCATCCATCCATCCATCCATCCATCCATCCATCCTGTATACTTGCATTCATCCTTACCCATCCTTCTATCCATCCCTCATTCCTGCATCTATCCATATATACATCCATTCACATAGTTACCTATCTACCCATGTATCTGTTCATTTGTCCAGCCAGCCACAAGCCCCATCCATTCACCCATTCACCTCTATATCATCTTCTTGTCTACTTATCCATCTACCCCTCTGTCCATCCACCCATTCATATATCCTCTTCATTACCCCCCACCCATTCATTCATTCATTCATCATCCAACTATTTCTCTACTAACAAACCCATCTGTTTATTTCCCACCCCTCACCTATCTATCCAACAGATATTTATCAATAGTTGTGTCATGGCAAGTCCTAAGTGGGAGGATAATGATAAGACATGGAGAAGAGCGCATTAATTAAGTGGCAGGTCACTAAGCAAGGCTGGTGAAGTTGGTGGAAGCCAGATCAAGCAGATCCTTGGTAGAATGTGGGGCTTATTCACAGTTCAAAAGAAAGATATTGAAGAGTTTTACATAGGGCCATGAGTTTTAGGGGCTGGAAAATGAATGTAACTGCAATAGAAGTGAGAGCAGGTTGCTGGAGGGAGCCAATAGGTGCTGTCCACTTGGACACGAGTATGTCCACGGGGCACACAGGGCTGGAGGACTTGAGGAGCTTTCTGGAGATAGAAACGTGCCTATGACTTGGATTGGGGAAAAGGAAGAACTCAGTGAGTTCCAAGTTTGTAACTTTTAAGGTGGACCTGTGTGCTGGTACTTCTGAAAACGGCCAGCTTGGGAGAGGCAAGTCACTCCTTCCATTCTTTAGTTGGCACTGCCTGAGCACCACTGCATCATGGTTCAGCTCCGCGGCAGGGCACACTTCCTCTGGCCATGCCAAAGCACCGCCAGGACTTCAGAACTTTCAGTGTCTTTGAGCTTTTCCATTTTGCACTTCCAACTCAGGTCTGTGCTTATCCGATCATGATGTTTCTTAAAGATCAAAATTAACCAGGTGTTGTCCGTGGGGGCAGGGAACCACTTCTCTCCTATAAGCATGGCTTTTGTATAAATCCTGACAGATGTCAGATGTCTCCTTCTCCATTGGGAGCACAGTCATAGTTAAGGCAATATTGAACAAGTGTTCCTACAATAGTATTCTGCCTTTCTCTTGGGTATCGGTTTATTTATCTATTGAACATCTGTCATCTGCCCATGAATCTACCTGGCCGTGCCTGTGACTTCAGCCATCTCTTATTAGACCATACAGAGATCAGGGATGTTTATTTAAAAACCCAACCATCCTAGTTTGGGTTTCTATTGCAGGGGAGAGACACTGTGGCCAAAAACAGGTCAGGGAGGAAAGGGTTATTTGGCTTGTTCTTCCACATTGTAGCACAGTATTGAAGGGACTCACACATGGCACGGCACGAGCCTGGAGGCAGGAGCTGATGCAGAGGCCATGGAGGGGTGCTGCTTACTGACTTGCTCCCCATAACTTGCTCAGCCTGCTTTCTTATAGAACCCAGGGCCACCAGCCCCGAGGTGCAACCATCCACAATGGGATAGGCCCTCCCCCATCAATCACTAATTAAGAAAGTGCCTTTGAAATGGATCTTATGAAGGCATTTTCTCAATTGGTCTTCCCTCCTTTCAGATAACTCTAGTTTGTGTCAAGTTGACACAAGACAGGCCATAACAACTGACCCCTTGTCAACTTGACACACCAACACAAATCACTGTAAGCCACACTTTTCCTTTCTTATTTATGCTCAAAATTTGATAATAAAACATAAATAAGTCCCACATTCTTTACTAATTCAAACACATTATATTTTCAGTCCCTTTAAAATATCCACTCTCGCCAGGTGGTAGTGGCGCACGCTTTTAATCCCAGCACTTGGGAGGCAGAGGCAGGCGGATTTCTGAGTTTGAGGCCAGCCTGGTCTACAGAGTGAGTTCCAGGACAGCCAGGACTACACAGAGAAACCCTGTCTTGAAAAACAAAAACAAAACAAAACAAAACAAAACAAAACAAAACAAAACAAAACTTCACTCTCTCTACAAATGTAAAATCTCTTTTAAAAATTCAAAGTCTTTCAGTGATGGGCTTCTATAGAAATCAAAATTATATTAAATACCTTCGTCAAGAGAAGAATCCGGTCACACTCACAACCTGAACAAAGCAAAGCCGAACTCCAACAGTGTAAATAACTCCATGTCCAATTATCTGGGATTCAGTCGCAATCTTCTGGGCTCCTCCAAGGAGCTCAGTCACTTCTCCAGATCTGCCCTGTGCAGCACACACACCTTGTCTTCTAGGCTCCACTGCTGCTGCTGTCCTTGGTGGTCATTCTACGTTACTGGCGTCTCCAAATCCCTAGGGTCTTCTGCTTCAAATGGCCTACACTTTTACCAATAGCCTCTAACAGGTTCTCCTCAGCTGTTGAGCCTCAACTTCTCTGCATGACCCCTTCAGTCCTGGGCCTTCAGCTGACACAGGCTTCACCTTCACCAATGGTCGCTCCTAGCCTCTCACAGCTCCATACCTCAGCTATTCTCCATGACACTTATCATGTCCTCCAACCCAGCACAAGGCATAAGCTGCTGGAACACAGCTTCAGTGTGCTGACCCTGGCCCAACGCTTCCCAGAAGATTTCGTCTCAATGGTGACAGTCTCTTCTCAATCACCTCCGATTTCTTAGGTCCAGCCGACCAGCATCAATTGTCCCAGTAATGAAACTGTTTCACTTCAGCATTGCTGGTCTCTTGTTAATTACAGCTGACTCTTCGGCTCCAGCTGAGCCAATCGACAGGGTCTCAATTCAAAACAGCAAACGTCCCCGATAAAAGACTTTAAACTTCACAAGCCAGGCCTCCATGTTCTGCTCTGCTCTCAACATTCTTACCTTCCAAGCTCCCACAAAATATCACTCTGAGCTCTAAACACTCAATGGCTTTTCTAGCCCAAAGTTCCAAGGTCCTTCTACAATCCTCGCCAAAACATGGTCAGACCTGTCACAGCACTACCTCACTGAGCTGTCATCAACTTCTATCTTAGGGATTATATGGCTGTGATGAAACTGTGACCAAAAACAGGTTGGGGAGGAAAGGGTTTATTTGACTCACATTTCCACATCGCTGTTCATCATTGAAGATAGTCAGTACAAGAATCCAAACAAGATAGGAGGCAGGAGCTGATGCGGAGGCCATGGAGGGGTGCTGCTTACTGCATTGCTCCCCATGGCTTGCTCAGCCTGCTTTCTTATAGAATCCAGAATCTTTCTTATAATCCTGGATTAATAATCCTGGATTAGATCTTATAATCTAATCTTAGAATCCAGGGCTTTCTTATAGAGCCCAGGATGGAACCACCCACAATGGGCTGAACCCTCCCCCATCAATAATTCATTAAGAAAATGCCCCACAGTTGGATCTTATGAAGGCATTTTCTCAATTATTCTCTCTCCTTTCAGATAACTCTAAGTTTGTGTGTTGGATACAGAGGCCCTGGCTCCTCAGCTCACAGTAGGACAATTCTGAGGGATACCATGGCTCCAGAAGATTCCAGAGAATAAACCCCTGCCCCAGTGCATGTGTGTCCTAAAAGCACCACCCCAAATCATAGCAACTCTGTCTCCTAGGATTCCCAACCTAAGACCACAGCGATGCCACTGCCACAAGGACATGCATCTTCAATTAACCCTGTGGACCAGCCATCCAAACAACTAATAGTAAGAGGGAAAGGGGGTTGCTGAATAGGAAACAGGTAACCTTTGCTGATATGTGCTCATGGAGAAGATGCCCCAGTACCCAAGAGTCTGTGCTGTGCCAAAAGGAGAAGAGTCGCCTGCAAACAGAATGCATGGAATCCTGACCTTGTCTTGAGCTATGTCGTCTTTAGCAAATTGCTTAGCCTCTCTGGGTCCCAGAGAAATGAAACTATCACTAAGATAGAAGTGGTGACAGCTCAGTGGGGTACTGCTGTGATAGGTCTGACCATGTTTTGAGGGAGGATTGTGGAAGGACTTTGGAACTTTGGGCTAGAAAACTTAACTGAAAAATGGGCCAAAACACCTTGCATGGGAGTTAGAAAGACTTGCATAAGCTTTTAAATGCCCCCAGAGAGAAAAGCCGCCCAATAAACATTGATGTCTTCTTTGCTCTGGGTACACCCCAGCACCACATAGAATGTAACAGATCTTAAAACACTGACTGGCTAGGATCCTTGAGCAGAGAAAAGTTAGCATCCGCTGCCCATCCCAGGTGAGGGCTGCTAGAAATTAAGGGAGGGACCGGAGGCTATAAGCACAATGAGGATACTGAGAAGAATTCTGCCCCACACCTGAGTTCTTATGGGGATGACATGAAGAATCTGAGACCAGCCCCTCGGTGAGAGTCTCTGTAAGATGGTGACTGCCTTCCCTGTTCCCCTAGATCACTGCCCAACCGTAAGGTAGGTGCTTTGTAAATGCTTGCAGCCTGAATGGCCTAGTGACCTCTCTCTCGTCTTTCACCCAACAAAGACCCACACTGCTGTGGCCCTGAGAAATCAAGACACGTGACTTTCGGGTTAGCTTTCTGAGGAAGACCATGTGACATCAGTCCAGGGCCCTTCCCCTCTTGTCCGGAGTACGTGTGATGTCTATGTACCTCCTCCTATGGCATCACTGTGAAAGCATGGCCCCTGCCGTTTGCACACTTACACTGGTACATAACCACGTTCCTGACATTAACCTGGCCCGTGGTTGCATTTGTGGCAGGACTGAGAAGTTGCTGCAGAAACTCTGTGGCCAGAAACAGCCTGAAATATTCATACTCTCTGGACTATTTGGAACATGTGTTCACCTTCCTCCCAGAGAGGCCAGTTAAGAATGCAGGCCTCCCCCACAAGGTGGCCACCCCACAGGGAAGTCTCAGTGTCACAGGTGACATGCTCTGCCGAGCTCCGCTTTCTTGTTAGTCACTTCACTAAGCACACACTCAGCCCTTAGCCCTGCCCTCCCCTGCACGAAGAGGGAACAGTTCCCATTTTACAGGTGGGAGAACTGAAGCTCTGAGAAAGTAGATGATTGGACCCAAGAGAATGGTAGGGGTGGGCACGAGGCTGGACCCTAGGTCTGTTCTGATTCTAGACTGCCGTCTCTCCTAGGCTCTTGTCTCTTCCAGGTTGCCATTTCTCGCAGGCTGTTTTCTGTCTCCCCTAGGCTGCCATCTCTCCCAGGCTGCTGTCTGCCTGTCTGTCTCCCCTAGGCTGCCATCTCTCCCAGGCTGCTGTCTGTCTGTCTGTCTCCCCTAGGCTGCCATCTCTCCCAGGCTGCTGTCTGTCTGTCTGTCTGTCCTAGGCTGCCATCTCTCCCAGGCTGCTGTCTGCCTGTCTGTCCTAGACTGCTGTCTCTCCCAGGCTGCTGTCTCTCCCAGGCTGCTGTCTGCCTGTCTGTCCTAGACTGCTGTCTCTCCCAGACTGCTGTCTCTCCCAGGCTGCTGTCTCTCCCAGGCTGCTGTCTGTCTGTCTGTCTGTCTGTCTGTTTGTCTGTCTCCTCTAGGCTGACATCTCTCCCAAGCTTCTGTCTCTCCCAGGCTGCTGTCTATCTGTCCTAGGCTGCTGTCTGTCTGTCTGTCTCCACCAGGCTGTCATCTCTCCCAGGCTACCATCTCTCCCAGGCTGCTGTCTGTCTGTCTGTCTGTCTATCTATCGTAGGCTGCTGTCTGTCTGTCTGTCTCCCCCAGGCTGCCATCTGTCCCAGGCCGCTGTCTCTCCCAAGCTGCTGTCTGCCTGCCTGTCTGTCTGTCTGTCTGTCTCCCCCAGGCTGCCATCTCTCCCAGGCTTCTGTCTCTCCCAGGCTGCTGTCTCTCCCAGGCTGCTGTCTGTCTGTCTGTCCTAGGCTGCTGTCTGTCTGTCTGTCCTAGGCTGCTGTCTGTCTGTCTCTCCACACTGAAGGCTTAGCAGGAAGAAGACAAGGAGCAAACATGAATCATGTCCATTTGGTCACCATGTGTGGCTTCTGTTAACAAGAGTCCTGGGCATATCAGAAAGGACCTGTCCTGGCCAGGACTCTGTGAGTGTGTCTTCCCTGAAGGCAGAAGGAGCAGCTCAGTGGAGACCAGCTTCCCAAGCTTGTTGCCCAAGACAGGGCTCCATGAGAGGTGTGTAACCCAACACATGAGAACCTGACTGACACCCGGAGTGCCCAGACCGCAGAGTAGTGGGAACACCTGAGACCTCCACGCAGAGCCCCAGGGGAAAAGAGCGGAGCTCTCAGGTGGCTCAGCTGCACAGCTAAGCACAGATTACACACTAAGTCAGTCCCCTTTGTCCTGGGGAACTAAAAGGACTGTCTTATAGAGAATTATCTCTAGAGAGTGTAGTGTAGACATGTATGCGGTTCACATTATCGTGATAATAAAACTTTGGGGAAACAAGAGTTATAATAAATAAGTGATAAATAAATAAATAAATAAGTGATAATAAAACTTTGGGGAAACAAGAGTTGGAGGCCTGTAGTTATTTCAAAAAGGTGAAAAATTGCCCCCCTTTTTTTTAACTAAGGAAAGATGGCCTGATAGAGAGATGAGTCCAGATTGCAAAGATGAGCAGCAAGCATGCCCTGCTCACTTCCTTTTGACACAGGAAGGGAAGCCTCTGGTGTGTTTTCTGGGAATGTCTCCACCAAGTGCGATTCACTAGTACAGGAAACAAGCGAGAACCGGAGACGCTGAGTGGGTGAGTCAGGGCAGCGGCTCTACCCCTCACCGTCTGCAGATGCCCCAGCTCCAAACCCGGAAAGCTGGGGGTGACTCCCATGGCCTCTCACCTTGCTTTATAATCACATAACCAGAGGCAGCACCCTCAGGACACCCTAGTGACCCACCGAACTGCCACCGTCACCTCCCTGTCTCCTTAAAGCTTCCATCGGTATGATTTCTATACCACTGACTAGTTCTCCATATTTTATGCTTACCGCCAACTAAAGTTAAGATTTACTTTTCCAATCTCAACCTGCTCTGTAGGGCAGTGTGGGGCAGTGGTCTGCTCAGGTAACTTAGGCTCAGTAGAGTATTTGGCTTTGAGTCCTGGACCTCTGTGAGCAGTTTTCTGCTTGCAGGGGGTGCAGAAGGAGCATGGCTATAACTCCTGAGTCTTTGGTTCTTGTTTCAGTCACAACCCCTCACAGCTGCCCCTGCAGGAGATGTGTGCTCTATCAGGCAGACAATGCCCCAAGCTCCCAGCATTCTAGCTGGACCCTATACCCAGTCATCTGACCACAGCCAGGCATGCCTCGCCCCATACAATATAAGGGGCGGTTTGCCCCCTCCTCGCTCTCTTGATCTTCCTTCTTGCTTTCTTGCTTTCTTCCTCTCCTTTCTCTCTTCTTCTCTCCTTCCTCTCCTTTCCTTCTACTTGACTGGCCTATTTTCTCCTTCCTACAGTAAAATATCTTATTCATACATTGCCTCCTTTTTAACTAATGCGTGCCCTGCCCACAGGTCAGCACGGGGGGCGGGGTGGGGGGAGGCACAGGCCGCAGCACCAGGCCCTGCTTTTGGTACAACACTCCTCCTTAAGAATGAAGCTTGAAGCCCTGGGGGAAGGGTTTGTTTCCTGAATTTGGATTCCTAGCACCACATCAAAGCTAGGCATGGTGGCACACACCTGTGGCTTCAGCATTGAGTGGAGGAGACAGAAAGACCACACCCACTTGTTGGCCAGCCAGTCTGGTGCGTTCTCTCCCTCTCTCTCTCTCTCTCTCT
>NW_022196904.1:187724894-187734473 GCF_008632895.1 Mastomys coucha
TCTCTCTCTCTCTCTCTCTCTCTCTCTCTCTCTGCTTTTTCACAGCCAATTTGGTCTTCACATGGATCTGCTTCTACTTACTCCTGGGCTGTTCATCTTGAGATAAATACCCAACTGCTCAACTGATTGTTCACCTGCTCATGTCCCCCACCTAGATCTACTGAGTGTGCATCTATATCTCAGGAGCTCACTGGTCACCTCCCTCAGCCTTGTGAACATTCCACGTAAGGAGGCAGAGAGAGAAGAGTTATTGATGAGATAGTAGAAACTGTCCTCATGATGGCCTGTGAAGTTTGCAGAGCAAGACTCATTTAGTGAGTGGCTTTGAGTTCAGACCCCCCCAAGGGGCCTGTGGGGCTCACCACCATGGCCACTGGCTTCTAGAGGGAGGAGCAGCCTCTGGCTGAGCAGCGTGGGTTCATGTGCCCTGTGGGGTGGCTGACGTGAGAAGTGAGCTTCAAGCGTGAGTCATTTGGCACCATTTCAAGCCGACATTGAAGAATCAGGTTGGAAGATTCCTGGAGCCTATACATAGATTAGTGTGGACAGACAGGAGTATGGGATCTGCTCTAGCTGAGATCAATTGAGTCCACAGGAACCCATCCTTCCCAGGTCATCGTTGCTTCTGGAGCCTGCCTGAAACCTGTGTGTGCTGCTAGGTGACAGACACTGGGAACAATTGTCCCAAAGATGAGGACCACGGTTGTTTTTCCTCCCCCTGGTCAAAGAAAGCCTCTAACAAAAGGGGGAAATAATTAAAAGTAAAAACCTTATGTAATGAGATTTAAAAGAAAACGTTTGGAGCCAACAAGCTGCTGTGGGATCAATGTTTGTCAATAGCAGTTTGGCATATTTTAATTTATTGTTCATGAATATAAAGTGTGATAGTATTCGGGGACCATCCATGCCTCAGTTCTAGTTGAGATTTGAAGATGAGAAATCTAGCAGTAACCTCAGAAGTGGCAGAGGCTCTTGCCTGATCTGGAGTCCTTTCTGCCCATGCGTCCACGCCCACAGCACTGAAAGCTCCTAGCCCTACCTGCTCCCACAAGCCTCTTTATTTTGGCTGCTATCTTTGGAGGGTTTTTTTGGCATAAGACAAGGCACCCCTTGACTCTGCCCAACCCCCAAGTTGCCCTTTGTTTAATCAAGATAGTTGGTTCGCAAAACATTAAACAGTATTTGATGCCTAGTTAATAATTTGCATCCAGTTCATTTGTTCCGGAATCCCCCGGAGACCGAATCCCCACCCCCACCCCCCAGCCCCAAAGGACTAGACAAGAAGAGAAACTGCAGAGGGATCGAACGGAGAGGCCTTCAACTGCACAGGTGTTTGCCAGGATGTCGGTGTTCCGTGTTCTGCTGCTGATAACCCTGGTGGGGAAGCCAGCCGTCGGGGTAAGTGGTCATCTCACATTTCTATGGTTGAGAGACTCTGAGGGTTTTAGCAAAATCAAACCATCTGGGTTAGAAGTAAGGAAGAGCTTAAATTGGGAAAAGCTGGTGTTTCCAAGCTGTGTGTGTCCTGACCACAAGAACTACACAGGCTGTCGTGGACTTCTGGGCAGCCAGTTTTGTAATGACATGTGCGTGACGTGAACTCTTGTGGCCAAGCCTCCACGAATCCATTCCCACAGAGGTGACTAGGGCACGCAGATGCTCTGAAGCATGGCGTGCACCTCAAGGAATCCTCTGAGACGCCGTGGAAAGCTGCATGCTCTGGAGAATAGACGAGGGGCCCAGCCTCAGCACCCATGTCAGAGTAGCTAAGCCACCTGGGGCTGACACTAAGAAACGGTCTCCTGAGCTTTGGCCTCAGGGCAATACCCTGGTGGCTGAGATGAGCCCAGCAAAGGATTTACTTACCTGCCTTCGATTTGTGGAGAAGCTCTGTGGTTGATACTTACTCTTCTTTTCCCCATGACCAAGGTAGATGAGACAGAGAGATGAGCCAGGGCCCCAGGGAGCTTGTGGTGAGCCAGAAAGGGAAACGCTGTAGGGGGCCTTTGACCAGGGGACTGAGACCTTGGGTTGAATGAGTAGTGGAGATGCTGGCCCAGCTAAACAGGGAGCAGACCTTCCTGGGGTCTCCACGCTGGCTATGGGCCGAGGCTTGAGTGTTGAGCCTTGGAGCCAGAAACCGTCTTGATTTTGTCACAGCATAACTGTGGAATATATAGCCATAATAATCTCACTTGAGCCTCCAAGGGATCACCAACAACCAACTGCTCCTATGGTAGAGGTCATGGCAACAAGAGGTTTTGAACATGGTGGCTTCCAGTAAGCCTTAGCTCTTTCTACTTTTATTTATCTTGGTGTTGCTGCTGATCGAACCAAAGATCTTTATCATGTGTGCAAAGCAAACTCTTTACTGGGGAGCCAATCCCTACCCCAGGGCCAGGGGAGCCAATCCTACCCCAGGGTCAGGGGAGCCAACCCTACCCCAGGGTCAGGGGAGCCAATCCCTACCCCAGGGTCAATTCTTCTCCGAGAAAATGCCCAAGCTGAGAGTAACTCCCCTATAAAAATCAGAGCAGTCCATTTGATAAAGAGGCATGGAAGAGTCGGGAGAGGGTGGGAGTCACTGTAAACTTCTTGCATCTGGTTAAGCACTTTTGAATTGGATTTCCCTTTTAGGGTGTTTCCTGAGGGAATGGAATTAAATTACAGCCTCGATTATTAGCGTGTCCATAAGAGAATGGTTACACCTCTCCTGTCAGTCAATTAGCCCAGCTCAGCCACCTTCCATAGTCCTAGGTTCAGTTGCCAAGTGATTTGCTTTAGAAGGGAATTTCTTTCCAAACTACAGGATGGTGGCTGCAATTATAGATAGCTATCAAGCCTGGTGATCTGATCTTATAATTTTTTAGTGGGCACCTGGGTCTAAGAAAGAGCAGCTATCCCACAGGTGTACAGAAAGGCAGTGGAAATTATCAGAGGCCCAGAAAGAACACCGGCAGAAAACAGCTGAGCCTTAAGTTTGTAGGCAGGAAGAGTTGGCACAATGCTTGAGGTTCACAAGAGGATTATGTCGCCCCAGCCCCCAACCCTCCCACACACCTTTTTTTTTTTTTTGTAAGACCCAGGGAATTTTTACGGTTATCAATGAAACTGTAAGTCAATAATGGATAAAAGAAAGCATATGAGGGCTAGCCTCCGGGCAATGAGCTTAGTCGGTTCCAAAGAGAGGACTCGCAGTCTTCGCCATCTTCGCCTGTTTTCTCACCCAGATGTGTGCCAAACAGGTGGCTGGGAAGTCTTTTCATGTTTCACGGGCTGGCATACTGCATCTAGGGCAGAGCGGCCAGGTTGGATGCTTGGAAGAGTTTCGGGTGTCACTGGAGACAAACCACATAGCCTGGTGGGCTGAGAGTGACCTTTTCTACATACACAGCTCAAAATAATAACCAGTTGTCTTTCAGAACTCAGGAGGTTGAGGCAGGAGGATTAGGAATTCCAAGCCACTCCTGGTTATATAGTGAGCTACATAGGCCAGCTTGTCCTATGCAGTCAGATCTTGTATCCATAATGTAATAATAATGAACTGATAGCATGTAATAGAGTCAGTCCCCAGTGCTAGCCCCAAGTTTGCTATGGACTGGTTCACTGCCAAAAGGGTACTGTGACCTATTCTACACATACAGAACTGTATAACATGGCCCCAAGCCATAGGTACTGTGACCTATTCTACACATACAGAACTGTATAACATGGCCCCAAGCCATAGGTACTGTGACCTATTCTACACATGCAGAACTGTATAACATGGCCCCAAGCCATAGGTACTGTGACCTCTTCTACACATACAGAACTGTATAACATGGCCCCAAGCCCCATAGCTGGGAAATGACACAGTTAAGCTTTAAGCCTTTAGAGGACAGGCCTGGGTCCCTAAGTACAAGACCTCTTGGTGCTTGAGCTATCAGGAGCCACACCCTTGCTGTAGGCACAAGGTCATTTGGAAGGTAGAAGATAATGGGCTCTGTGTGCCTCTGAAGCTGAAAGAAGAGTCTTAGTATCAGTACTGCCTCAGGCATCATGCTAACACATTCTTAGGGTGCATGTGTGTGTGTGTGTGTGTGTGTGTGTGTGTGTGTGTGAGTGCACATGTGTAGACATAAGGACAGCCAGTGAGGATCAGGTGTCTCCTTCCACCTTGTGGGCTTCAGGGATTAAAGTCCAATCGGCAGGCATGGTACCAAGCCTCTTTACCTGCCAAGCATACCCCTGACCTCTGCCTAAGACTTTATTTAGAAATTAATTCTCTGATACTATGGTGGTGAGCTCCAGGCATCCTTAACATGCCTTCGTGCCTAGGCTAGACTGGTTTGTACACACTCATTTTACAAGTCATTTTGAGTGTCCATCTCCAGCATAGCTGTGTGACATTATTCCCGGTCTCCAGAATAGGAGGAACAGGATGGGAGCAGAGCTGCTAGACTCTTGTGGGCCAGGCCTGAGACAGAGTCCATCTGACCCTCATCTTTACAGGAAGACCACCCAGCTGCCAAAAAACCAGGCTCTGTCTTAGAAATCTCTCCAACAGTGGTTCTTAGAATGTTGGGGGGTGGGGGTGGGCGTACACTGGGCTTGACCACAGTAAAATTCTAGCTCTCTCAGGGTGAGAGAATAATGCTTGTAAGCCCTGCCCCGCTTCCGGCAGAGGCTGCTTTCTCCATTACTGCAGAAACAGGACGTGTGGGCAAAATGCTTGCTTACAAATCCATGCTGTTTGACTTCTGGAGTCTTCCTAGGCACCGAGCCACTGAAACGGCTTGTGGTTCTGAGGAGAGATGGTACACTGGAAGTCTGCCTAGTTCTGCCTGTTGTGAAGAAGGTCAGATGGCAGAGCATTTTCTTTGTCTTTCAGTTGCCAGGCAGCGTTTAAGAAATGGAACATCTCAAATAGCGAGAGAGATTTCCAAGATTTCATAAAAGTTGCATATTCTGATAACAGTGAGCACACGTCCCTGTCCACACCACACCACGAAGGAGATGCCTGTGGGCCACCTCTGTAGCCTTCATCACCTTATTGGTGGAAGGAAAGAAGGAAGGAGGGAGGGAGGGAAGAAAGAAGAGATGATGCACAGAGGCAGGGTACACTTACATGGTTCTTGCTCAAACACACCACAGGTGGTGAAGTATCAATGCCATTTTGGAGTAGGTCAGTCCCCAGTCTCAGAACTAAAATCCACGTGGGCCCCAGGGTAGAACCTGTGAGGTCCCTTTTGGGTGAAACCCCAACATCCCAGAATGTAGCTTTTTCAAGCCTGGGGTCCCCTCTTCTCCAATCCAGGCAGAGACTTCTGGAAAAGGGGAAATATTGGATTCCCCTGAAACTTCTCATAAATTTAAGAGGAAAAAAAAACCCTCCAAAACAAAAACTTGATTGTAAGCAGAAGTCCAACTCATTAGCTTTGCAGTGTACACAGGTATTTAGGGAAATCAGGTCGCTGAAGTCACATGTGTGTGGAAGCACAGATATATTTATATTCTAGATGCATTAGGGTTTCCCAGATGCAAAAGAAATTCTGCTGTCACAGAGAAACAGCATGGCAGGAAACTCAGCAGCCGGGATTTTAAATAAAACATGTTTTCTCTTCATAATTAATATAACAAAGTTTCCTGGCTTAGGGTTTGGCAAAGATCCCAGGGAAAAACAGTGAGGGAGGGGCTGTGTGACTTGCCTGTGATCGACCCAACAAAGGAGTTCCTGGAGCACTATGTGCTGAGAGGGCTCTCCTGGGCCCGCCCCTCCCACACTGTGCACCAAGCAATTTGAAAATAACAGCGATAGAATAAACTTGTTGACACTGACATCTCGTAACAGTACCACCACCATTTATTGACTTTTACCACATATTTCTTATGCTTTAAACTTCCTGACAAGCCCATGAAGTAGGGCCATGGTCAATTTCATAGACAATAAAGCAAGCTACAGAGATGAGGTAACCTATCCAAAATGGTGCCCACAGCAGGTCAGAGAGCTGGACTCAAACGCACCTATCCAAAGCCAGCTTCAAGGTTTGTACCCAAGGTGACACCGATGGGTGGTCACACCAGGCTCTGCCCAAAGCTGACAGATCTGTTTGATGTGGAACCAGAGGTGGCAGGCTAGAGTATGGGCGCTGCTTCCTGATTCCGCTGGGGCTTCCACTAAGAGGTGAAGTTGGTTCCTCCTGGCCCTCCCTTTGGCCCAGGAAGCTCCCCTTCCTGACATCAGAAGAATCAGTCATGCCGAACAACCAAGTAAATTAAACTTCAGTCACGGCTGACTCTGCTTCAGAAATCCTGCCGCAGCCTACGCTGATGTCTTAATACTTTGGTTAAACAGGCTTACCTTTACCTACTTTATTTTTTTAAGATTTATTTTTATTACTTTCTCATGTGTATGTACATGTGTATGTGCATGTACATGCATGTGTGTGTAATATGTGAGTGTACATGCATGCATGTGTACTTAGGTGTACATGCATGCATGCCTATGTGTGTACACATTGCATGTGTGTGAGTGTACATGCATGCATGTGTACTTAAGTGTACATGCATGTCTGCATATTTGTGTGTGCATGCATGTGTGCATTTGTGAGTGTAAATGCATGTATGTGTACCTGAATGCGCATGCATGCATCTGTGCATAAATGTATGTATAAGCATGTATGCATGAGTGTGCATGCATGCGTGTGTATGTGTGTACATGTATATGTGTGTAAATGAGTGCATGTGTGTGCATGTATGTATATGCATGTGCACATAAGTGTGCATGCATGCATGTACTAGTGTACATGCATGAGTGTGTGCGTGTGTAAGTGTACATGCAACATGGAGACCAGAAGTTGGTATTAGATCTCCTCTGTCACTCTTCACCTTTTTTTTTCTCACTATGTAGCCCTGGAGAGCCTAGAAACCAGAGAGCTCTACCTGCCTCTACTTCCCAATCGCCAAAGTTAAAGACATGTGCTGCCATACCAAGCTCCCTCCTTATTTTTTGAGACAAGGTCTCTCTCTCTCTCTCTCTCTCTCTCTCTCTCTCTCTCTCTCTCTCTCTGTGTGTGTGTGTGTGTGTGTGTGTGTGTGTGTGTGTCTCTGTGTCTCTGTGTCTCTGTGTGTCTGTCTCTCTCTGTGTCTGAGTCTGGGGCTCACCTACTCAACTGAGAGGCCAGCGAGCTCCAGAGAGCCTGCTGTTTCATTCCCTTACTTGTGGGATCACAGACACATGCTACCGCCATGCCTAGCTTCCCACTCGGGTTCTTGGGAATGGAATCCATGTCTTTACGCTTGCATGACAAAAAACGTTACTGTCAAAACCATTTCTCCAATCCAGGAATTCTTTATAATTGAGGAAACTGAGGTAAGAAGCTAATCAATAGCTATGCAGGAAAAAAAATGAACCCTCAATTTCCTGGGCCCCAGAGAAATGGCTACAATTCAGGACACACCTGACATTGGCTTCTGCTCTCTATATGTATGCACAGGTGTGCACGCATGTGCGCGCGCACACACACACATACACATAACAAAAACAAGGGTAAAGGTCAGAGACACCATCCCCTGGTTAAGACTGCATTTTTGGCACCCATGGGATTCTGCAGGCCCCACTTCTCCCCAGGGTCCCTATGGACTGCAGTGTGAAACCGAGAGACTTTAAACCAGAAGAGTTCTGGATCCAGAGATACTCTCTTGTCTTCCCTGTCTATCTCTGACTGCTCTTGTCACATGAAACATAGCTCTCAGGCAGCTCTAGGGGCCCAATGGGACGACTCGGCCCTTGTAGCAGGGGAACCACTTGAAGTCCCTCTGAGCTAGGGACAGAGGGTTAGAATTAGAGGACCTGAGCTCATGTGTGCCTCCAAAGTCCTCCCAAAGCTTCCGGTCATCACTTTCGTCCCCTCATTTGGAGCCTGTCTAGCTCCTCTCCATAAATGGCCTCCTGCAAGTCAAGAAGGAATCCATCTGCAGTGCCTTCCTTTAGGCATCCATCCCACGGGAGCCTTCCCTTCCCCGCCTGAGCATGAAGGCACAGCCATGCTGAGTCTACTGATTGACATGGAACTGAGAACATTCCAGAAGAACCGAGACTTCCTGCGGTAAAGAAAAGGGTGACAGGACTTTTGCACCAACCCCAGTGGCTATAATTTCTTCCAATGGAAAATAAATAACATGTGTGGTTTGGATGTGAAATGCACCCCAGACCCATGGGCTCATTTTGAACACTTGTTCCTTAGTTGGTGATACTATTTTGAAGGTTACAACCAGAACCTTTGAGACATGAGCCCTAGCTGCTTGATACAGACCACTAGAGGCAGCCATTGAAGATTACAGAGTAGCCCCACCTCTAGCCAAGTATCTCCACTCTGTGCTCAAACTGTGTGGCCAGCTCCTGCCACCACAGAGACAACACTGCACCAGCTACCCCAATAGACTGTGAGCAAGAATAAACCCACCATCTTTTAAATTGCTTGCTAGGTGTGTGGCCAGGGTGATGCAAATGTAATGAGTACAAGTGTTGTTACACACACAAGGAACATGAAGCTTGTGCATCCCTGGTGGGAGGAACATGAGATGGTACAACCATGGAAAACAGCACAGCAGGTCTCAGGAAATACAGGCAGACCACACCTAAACCACAACTTCCCATCTATGGACACATCCAGAAGAACTGGGAGAAGGGATGTGGCATATAGGAATCCAGGATTCAGAGCTGGAGTAGTCATTCTAAATCCATAGCTAAACATTCTCTCTTCACTCTGGAGAGGCAACCATGCCTTTAAGAGACCATCTCCTTTAAGAGAGACTGGTCAGTTGTGTGTATATATTGTTTAAATCCTACTGAAACCAGGAAGGGAGGTCAAGGGGGAAATGGGCAGCCATTTTCACTCCATATGACTGACAGAGATGTCCCTTGAGATGTGCTCGCCACAATGGGTTGACTGAGGCACTCTTTCATGCTCTCCCCAGCTGCCACTGTGGCAACTGGCAACCTCCCAAGTCTAGACCCTTCTAGATATAACTTTGATGAAGTGTCCCAATAACAGGGTCTTTGGTATTTTCACCTCATTCCAAACCTGCTTCTTTGTGATTGAAGAACTCTTCCATCTTCTCTGTGTTGGGTAATTTCTGTCAACTTGACACAAACTATAGTCACCTATGAGACAGGACCCTCAACTGAGAAACTGCCTCCACCAGATTGCCCTGTAGACAAGTCTGTGTGGCATTTTCTTTTCTTTTATTATTATTATTATTATTATTATTATTATTATTATTATTATTATTATTATATATTTTCTTTATTTACATGTCATATGATATCTCCTTGACTGTTGATTGCAGTGGGAAGGCTTAGCTTACTGTGGATGGTTCTCCCCTTGGGCAGGTGATCCTGGGAGATGTGAAAAAAGCAACAGAACATGAACCTGTGATGGGGCCAGCAAGCATGTTCCTCCACAGGGTCTGCATTCTCCATGGGTTCTGTGTTCCTCCATGGGTTCTGCGTTCCTCCATGGGTTCTGCATTCCTCCATGGGTTCTGCGTTCCTCCATGGGTTCTGCGTTCCTCCATGGGTTCTGCGTTCCTCCATGG
>NW_022196904.1:187734781-187757818 GCF_008632895.1 Mastomys coucha
CATGGGTTCTGCGTTCCTCCATGGGTTCTGCGTTCCTCCATGGGTTCTGTGTTCCTCCATGGGTTCTGTGTTCCTCCATGGGTTCTGTGTTCTGCCTTTGCTTCTCTCTCTGATTCCTTTAGTGATATTCAACAATGAGGACATGTAAGACAAGTTAGCCCTTTCTCCCAAGTGGCTCTTGGTCACAGCAAGAGAAACCAAACCAGGACAGTCTCCATCATTCTACTGCAATGTGGGCATGCTATGACCCCTTAACCTCTTCCCAGTGGCTAGGAACCAGGACTTGGATGGACAATGGGTACTCACATTCCAAGGCTATGTCAATGCTTTGGGTGTAAGTTGATAATTACAGTGTTGGAATAATCAAGTGCCTTGGGGAATAAACAAGACAGTGTATATGGAACATTTTACCACTACCCCTGGCTCATTGCCAGCTCTTTATAATTCCACAGAGAGCTCCGTTTTCTCATTTGTTTCTTGGCTATCCCTCACATATACCATGTCTTCCACTGAGTCTCGTCTTCAGATTCTCAAGTCCCAGGAAGAAGGGCTCTTCTATTATTTCCTGCGTGAGGAAAATCAGAATAGAATGGCAGGGTGGAAGAAGACAAATGGCATCTGTTCTTCCTGCTTCTGATACAGTGGGGGTTAGCATGTAGATACCCAGGTACCAGCCAGGTATAGGGCTGCCTTCATCTGGCACCACAGCCTCCCTGTGAGTGGAAACAGGGTCATGCAATGAGTACACTGCCCTTTCAGGAGCTGAGGGCTGGAGGGAGGAGTGTGTGAGTGGGGCGATGCTGTCCAAGGAGCCAGGCTGGTTCTGCTGGAAGTCTGACTATTTCCAGTTTAAATTCCTTCAGTGGCCAGGCTGGTTCTGCTGGAAGTCTATTTCCAGTTTAAATTCCTTCGGCTACCATGCCTAGAAAGGACATGTCTGCCACCTGCTGGCTACATGTAGAACAGCAGCAGCTGTCCCTCAGGCACCATGTAACCACAATTTGAGATTCTTTTTTTTCTTGCATACTTTATTTACACTTCAAATGTTTTCCCCTTTCCAGGTCTACCCTTCGGAAGCCCCCTGTCCCCTTTCCCCTCCCCCTGTTTCTATGAGGGTGCTCCCCCACCCATCCACCCACCCCCATCCTCCTGCCCCAGCATTCTCCTACACTGGGGCATTGAACCCCCGAAGGCCCGAGGGCCTCTCCTCCCACTGATGTCCAACAAGGCCATCTTCTGCCACATATGTGGCTGAAGCTATGGGTCACTCCATGTGTACTCTCGGCACACGTCACATAGGGCTTTTCTCTGCGGGCTCAGAAAAGATGTCTCTCCTGTCCTGCCCATACTCAAGGCTGGCAGCAGCCAGGCATGCCCATCCCAGTCAACTTGAGTTGAAAAGCCCAAGTGGTATCTACCTGAGTAGACAGGATGTAGACCACGGTCCCCACATGTTCAATGGCGGGGAGATGGGGCTAAGCAGAGAACCAGATCTGAGGTGTGGCCACTGGCCATACTAGGGGTGGGGTCATTCTCCAGGGACCCCCAGCCTTTCTTCTAGTACCCCTAACACTCCCATCTCCCCAAGTAACCCCTCCCCACCTCCAGTGAATATGTGTCCCTCCCTATCTTGTTCCCTATAAAAACAGGGCTGAACCACACGGTAATTAAACAGAGACACACTCCCAGGTAGTGTAGACCATTTCCCTTCTTTCTTTTTATCCCTTTCCTCCCGAGTTTCATTTTGTCACTATTCCAACCTAAAGAAAAGAAGAGGAGAGAGATGTCAGGTGCCCCCCTACACACACACCCTTCACTTTGTCACCCCACACTCGAGCTTACTCTCCCCAGTGTCCGTTGTCTGTTTCCTTGCCATTTCCAAATAGAGGGCAGATGCCACCCTAACCCAACTCTAAAGACACTGGGCTACAGAAGTGTAATGCCCCATCCACTCTCAGGAAATTTGACACTACCACATGACACTATCTAATGAATCTGTATTTAGATTCCCCTGTAACCTCAAGAATTCCCTAATCCAGGATCACATTCCTTCGCTCAGTGGTCCCATCACTTGAGCTAGAATAGCCAGCCCTCCATCCGTTTGCTCTGAGGGCACCATCATCTGAGTGGTGTCCAGATGGGGTGTCCTGTGGAGGTCCTGTGATCTGGAGAGCAGAGTGGGGATCTGCTCTACCCCGGAGGATGCATTTCTGTCAAGGATGCTATTTATTGATGCCACATCCTCACTGTGTTGCCTCCAGATGTGTCTTTTCACTTTCTCTGTAATGTGACATCTGCCCTGTGCCCAATACAGTTCCACAGAAAACCACAACCTGAGTGGGGAGTCATCATAGACAGTTCAGTACAAGCACAGAGACCTGCATTTGAGCCCTAGAAGCTGTGTACAAATGTGGCACATGGCGATCGATGTATTCTTAGAGTCTCAACATCTGGGAGTCAAGGATGGGACAATCTCTGGACCCTGTTGGCCGTCCATTCTAGCCGTATCCAGTTCCAAACCCACAAAAATCCCTGTCTCAAAAAAGAAAAAAGGGATGACATTGAAGGAATGATATAAAGAAGGAATGATATAAAGAAGTCTTTGGCTCCCACATGTGTGTTCACACAAGTGCATGAACACCTCATACACACATGTGCACACACACACATACATGTGTACACACATACACACAACCGATATAAAGAAGTCTTTGGCTCCCACATGTGTGTTCACACAAGTGCATGAACACCTCATACACACATGTGCACACACTCACATACATGTGTACACACATACACACAACCGTAGGAGAAATGAATGGAGATGATGAGGTGCTGTTCTGACAGGGCCTCTGTACTGAGACTTGGTCAAGAGCATCTAAGAGGGCTTCCAGGTTGAGGGAACCACCAATGCAGAGGCTCCAGATGGGAGGATCCTGGCTTGATCCTGTTCCCTGGAGGCAGGGAGGTGCATGGGAAGAGGGTTGCATGTGAGGGCAGGTGTTTGTAGTTTATTCCAGAAACACTGGGAAACCTCTGGAGAGCTTTAAGCATTTGCTCATTCCCAATCCACTTGGGCAGTCACCCCAAGACTCACTTAGACAAGAGCATAAATCCTAAGTGTTCCCCTCTGTGAATGGGGTTGTCATGGGAACATAACACAACCATGCCACTCATGATCTGGGAGCAACTGCTTAGTTAATACTGAGGCAGATCCCTGGGCCGCCATGTTCCAACAGGTGTGTGTGTGCATGCGTGCATGCGTGCGTGCGTGTGTGTGCATGCGTGCATGCGTGCGTGCATGTGTGTGCATGCGTGCATGCGTGTGTGTGTGTGTGTGTGTGTGTGTGTGTGTGTGTGTGTGTGTGTGTGTGAGGGACATGTGTCTGCAGAGAGGAAGGATCAAGATGCGTGCACAGGAGAAGGAGTACCTTCCAACAGGCTCTGCAGCAGATTTCCAGCATGCCTGTGTCTGGGGAATGGTGATTTCGGGCCGAGGGCATCCGGGGAAGGTGCTGGTGGCTCTGTCACACACTCACTGTGTCCTTTTGCTTTTCAGCTCTCACTGATGTCCTTCATTGCACCCCCAGACCCAGGTGAGTGTGCCCTCACCCCAAGCTGCCACCAGCCAAGGGGCCAGAGCATAGAAGCACTTATGGGACCTTGGGACTCTGCTGGTTTCAGGGCATCACAGAAACACTGCAGTTGTATAACACTCCACACAGCTTTGGGCATCACAGAAACACTGCAGCTGTGTAACACTCCACACAGCGTTGAGCTGACGGTCTCAGCTACCTTAGGGAGAAACTACAAATGTGGCTAAACACCCCGACTTCACAGAGAAAGAAACTGAGGCCCAGATGAGGGAAGCAACTGTTCCTCATCCACTCGTGATTGGAGAGAGAAAAAAATGTGACCGAACAAGGGGCCACCCTACTAACTCCATTTCCCCATAGGGAGGCCAAGATACTGGACAGGTAGCTCCACAATGAGCTACTCCAGTGTTAACCCCCTTCTCCCTGAGGATCACCACCTCCACTACTGTTGGGCTTGGGGTATCCAGGAGCCCCACAGGAAGTCTCAGGTCAATAACAAGGCACACATCACTGAGAGTCAGGGAGACCCGAGGTGGATGCTGTCTGCCATTGGCATGGTGCTAGGACTGTATTCAAAACTGGGCATGGTGGATGCATCTATAATCCTGACACTTGGGAAATGGAGGTGGGAGAATCAGAGACCCCAGTTTAGACTCCTGACATGCATGGAGTTCAGAGAGGAGCCAACACCAAGGTTGGAAGGGCATCATTTCTCCAGCCTCAAGAACATCTTGCTCAGACATCAGCAAATGGCTCTTGGACTTGGGAGGTCAGAAAGACAGTAAAACATAGCTGTAGATGTTATGGGGTGGCAAGGAGAGAGACGAAGGCATAGAAGGGTCAAAGAACCTCAGCTTCAAGTGTCCAGATGCATCATTATGTGTCAGAAAGGCGGCTCAGTGAATAAAGTGCTCGCTTTGAAACAAGAGGCATGGATCCAGAACCCATGCGAATGCTAGATGCACAGGGCAGCCACCTTGTCATTCTCACCTTGGAAGATGGGGACAGGGATCTCTGGGGCAGGTGGCTGGTGAGACTAGCTGTAGCAATGAGCTCTGGGTTTGATTGAGAGACCCTACCTCAATGAGCAAAGTGAAGAACAGTTAAGGGTGATTCTTGATATCACTCTGCCATCCACATGCATATGCACCCATGCACACACACATACACATACTCACAGACGTGTAAAAATGCATACACATATGTATCACACACACACACATGTACCACATACATACAGGCCATACACACACGTACCACACACACACAAATGTACCCCACACACACACAAATGTGCCACACACATACATGTACCATACACACACACATACCACACACACACACACTACACACATACATGCCACACACACACACACACACCACACAAATGTACCATACACGCACATGTACCATATATACCCACACACACACACATACTACACACACACACACACACACACACACACATGTACCATTCACACATGAAAAAGGAAAAAACTCAAGGAGTATCCTCACCACAAGGCGCTTGACCTCTGTCTGCCAGATGTTGTATATGATGTCTACAGGGAGTTTATGACATTCTAGAACTAGGCAATGAACTACTTGAACCAATGTGATTACCCTGTAGATAAAGAGAAGAGTGGATTCATTCAATGTGTCCATACATGAACAGATTACAAAGCATAGTGTCAGATTTGGCCCACAGATAGAAAGACTTTCCTAACACTAGACTATCTAAACTTTGAACAGGCCAATGGGCTTTTGAGAAAAAGGAATGAGCACCCGATACCAGAGGCATTTAAGATAAGGACTTAAGTTGGGAAACCAACTGAGGAAAGTGTGAGACTGGGCACGCCAAGACATCAACCCCAAGAAGACCACAGATAATGTCTGAGAGTCAGTGAGCAAAGGAATCAGGTTGACCCTGGCTAGGGCCTAGCTCCAGATGCTCTGTTGGCCTCTGGCTGTGGACCGAGAAAGTTAGAGTTAAGGCATATCCTTGTCTGGTTCCACTGCACATGGGGTTGTTCTTTGATGAAATTCATCAGCTCCATGCTCCCCTCAGACAGCAGCATGCTGAAGAGACGCCCCTCTCATGCCCTCAGGCAAACTGCTTCCTTGGTTGGTCTTACTGGTGCCAGTACATGGCAAGGGCCTTGCTGGAGCAGAAGGTGCCTGGTCCCCAGTCCCCAGTGTGTAGTAGAGGAGGTGGCCATCAAACAGCACAAGCTCTGCCCGTCTCCCCAAAGCAGGTGACACACAGCCGGCAGGCCTGCGGAAATGCATCTTCAAAGCTGGCTTGGCTCTGCCTGGCACCACAGGCTGTGCCCATCCATCAGCTGTCCTGCTGCCTGCCAGCAAGGCTCTCAGCTGTGGTTGCCTGCCAGCGGGGCTGGAAATGTCACAGGCAGGCCGACAGGGTTGGGGTTTGGGGAAGGCACCTCAGAGGAGCCAGCTGTGGCACGGTGATGGATGAAGCCACCTGGGATGACATTCCAGGGATTTTCATTCCATCCCACACATCTGGCAAGCTCCTTCAGCAGAGCAGCTGTGGAGTTCCCATAGCACCAACTGTGAGCTCTTTCCAAGAGGCCCTCACCATGGGCCACAGGAATCCTGGAGAGGGATGAAGGGCATGTGCTAGCTGAAGATTTCCTAAGCAGGTCGCTTCCTGAAAGCCAAAAGGCCAAAGGTTTTCTAACCTGAACCTTAAGATGCCAGGCTCATGAAAAGGCACAGGGGGCTTGGAGTTAGATGAACCCAGATTCGGATGCCGTTCTGCCTGGGCGTTTCGATCTGTAGAATACAAATGCTGATTGCCTTCACTGAGAAGGTTGAAGTATGTAGAATTTTGTTTACCCACAGTTTCATCTGACACACAGAAAATATTTAACATGCAATAACCCACTGTTAGAATTGTGTTAATTCAGAATACCCCTAACACTTTTCATGGTTATTTCTAGCTAGATTCTGGGAAAGGAGCAAGGCCATAGGATTCTTTTTATACTTCATGTAAAATGCTTCTGAGAGTCACACTCTGCCCAAGGTTCTCCCATTCTCAGCACCTCAGAGGAAGTCTCAAGCAATCTGAATTTACTTAAACCCAAAGCTGCCATTGTATGTGTGCATGAATGTTTGTGGACTCCAGAGGACAACCTCAGGCATAGTGCTTGTTTTTGAGTCTCTCTCTCTCTCTCTCTCTCTCTCTCTCTCTCTCTCTCTCTCTCTCTCTCTCTCTCTCCTTCTCTCTCTCTCTCTCTCTCTCTTTCTCTCTCTTTCTCTCTCTCTCTCTCTCTCTATTTTGTGTGTGCAAAACATATGTGCACATGACATTATATATATGCATGCAAATATATATATATATATGCATGTATGATGTATGGATGAGTTTATGCACACATGTTGCAGTGCTGGAGGTCAGAGGACAGTCTGGAGTTGGTCCTTGCCTACCCCTGTGCTTGAGGCACAGTAATATTCATTGCTACACTTGCCAAGCTACCTGATCTACAACTTTCTGAGGATTCTGAGAAGGGTCTCTCATAGGTCTAGAATTAACAGTGAGCAGAGCTGGCTGACCAGTGGGCCCCAGGGATCACACTGTCTCTGCATTTCCCAGCACTAGGATTATAAGTCTGTAACCCCAACACCTGCTTTTGAAAACATGGATTCTGGAGGCTGAATTTGGGTTCCATTCCTTTCAAGGAAAGCACTCTATCAACTATGTCTCTAAAGAAATGTTCTCCAGTCTGCCAGAGCAGGACCAGATTTCATGTCAGATGACAGTTCCTTTCTACAAAGAGAATAGTTAGAAGCTTTATAGACTTGTACAAAGATCATCAGTTGACTTTTTTTTTTTTTGAAAAGTACAAATCTCACCTACATTCTTCCTAAAGTCCCCGCTGATGCTGCTTCAAGCTGGGCCAATCAGAAGGCAAGGAGGCTTGGTCACAGGTAGAGTCAATCTGTCACACATGTCAACTATACATAGGGCTCTGTGCTGGACACTGTGGGAAGACACAACAGAAGCAGTCTCATTTTTAAGATTCCAGGAAACAAATCAGATAGATGCATTAAGGTCCAGAGCCAAACAAAGAGCTTCCAGCTAAGACATCCATACCCGGCAGTCAACAAGGCTAGTGAAGAATGCCCCAGTATCTTAACCCCCAACCCCATGACAACCCAGTGTCAATCAATCCCCATGTGTCTGTCATTGTTATTATAATACAGGACCCCAACTTGGAGATGTCCACCAATAACCATGTATTTAGATATTAATTCCTTGGGTGCAGTTTAATCTGCATTCTTCTGGTCTAGACCAGGTCTAGCTGATTTTGGCTGGATTTCCTTGCATCTTCAGTCAACTAGAGGCCAGTCTGGCATCTCATTTTCCTATTGACTGGCTTTCTCGTGTCTGAGGCTTCATCTGGGTACGCTGTTGACCCATGTGGCAAAATAGGCCAGACTATTTCCACAGGAGTCAGGAGGGCCCAGGAAAGTGGGCCAGAAGATCAGGGGAGAAAGAAGGAAAAAAGGAAGGAAGGAAGGAGTGAAGGAAGGAAGGAGGGAGGGAGGAGAAAAGGAAGGAATGAGAAAAAGAAGGCAGGAAGGAGGGAGGGAAGGAATGAGAAAAAGAAGGAATGAGGGAAGGAAGGAGGGAAGGAAGGAATGAGAAAAGGAAGGAATGAGAAAAGGAAGGAAGGAAAGAGAGAAGGAAGGAAGGAAGGAAGGAGAAAAGGAAGAAGGAGAGAGAACAACATGAGGTTTCAGGGTCAGCCTTAGAGCCAGTCTAAAAGTCAACAAAGCACCAAGAGGTAGGATATGAACCATCTCTGGCTAATATGAACTGGGAAGTCCTGCTGTGGGGCAGGAAAGATGCAGAAGGCTGGAGAATTGGGGCATCCATGCCATCAGATTGGCTCAAACCAAGTCAAGTATCCAGCACTGAAAGCAAGGACTCCAGGCTTCCATGTGACCACGCCCAACTTCTCTTCCCTGACGCCATTCTCAGTCTCCTCATCTTGCTTCCTCCTCGAGGCTATTCAGACTGGAGGCTCCTCTAGGACAAGACCATGTCCACTCTTGTTGGTCTAACTTTATAACACTCTGTGGTCCCCAGTGCCTTCTACCACCCGGTATAATACCCCATCCACTGTAGGTTTGCTGTATACCATTCATACGTACAGTGGGATGGAGTGTCAACATTACAAAAGAGGTAGGGGTCTGCCCACATGGAGAGGCCTTGGTAACATCCTTGTGCGGCTCCCCTGACTGAATGGCTTCTCCTTCCTTGGTGATCTGAAGCCTATGCTGAACCCACCTCTACCTGGGACCCTCACAAACTATAGGACTCAACGCATCTCCTCTATTTCATGCTTTTTAAATGTGTGAGTGGTAAGTGCACGTGTACAGATTTGTGTGTTCAGTTTTTATATATGTGGGTGGTGTGTGCATGTGTGTAGATTTGTGTGTGCATGCCTATGTGTTTATGACAAGTGCATGTATAAAGGTTTGTATGTTTCATGTGATTTTTTTTGTATGTGTGTGTGTGCAGGTACTTGTATGTACAAGCCTACACACATTTATGTGTGTGTGTTTGTATGTATATATACATGTAGAGGACTGCAGTTAATGGCAGGCATCGTTCTCAATCACTTGCCATATATTTTTTTTTAAATGGAGTCTTTCATTGGACATTAATCTCACCCATTCAGCAAGAGTAACTGGGAGCTGCAAGGATCTCCCATCTCCCACCCACCCCACAGAACACTGGAATTAAAGGCATGTGGCACCGTGTTCTTTTCACAGACAGATGCAGTAGATATCTGAACTCGGGTCTCAAGCATGTGCAGAAAGCACTTTGCTAACGGAGTGTCTTCCTAATCACAAAGCGGGGCTGTGGAGTGTAAATCCTTAGTAACAGTCACGATTAGCCAATCCGCCCTCCAATTGTGGGACTCTTGAGAGGGGTTCTATGAGTTCCCTGAGAGACTCTTATCTGTAAACACCTGTAAGAAAAACAAAGTAAGTCCAGCAGTGAAAACAGAGGTAAATCAGTGTTGCAATCAACAACCTGTCTCCTTCAAATGTCAGTTTGGAACCTTTCATGGCCAACTCAGAAAGACAGTTTTCTGTCACCTTCTCCTCTCTCCCTACTTTATTATATTTATGGAAGGAAACTATTGCTCCAGGAAGACTGCGGTCTTACCTTCAGCCTAGACCCTCATTCCTAGAAAGGTGGCCCCCTCTGGGAACATTTCATAGTGGAAAAAGCAGCCAATGAAAAATAATGAGCAAAGAGAGTCTTGACTTGACACTCCGATAACTGGGGTGAGACTTTGCCAGGGAACCAGGGTTGGTGTAGTCAAAAAAAGAAATAAAAAGGTAATTCTATTTTTAATGGGAAATATAAAACAGCCCTGGTGCAAAAGTTGATTTTTCAGAAGCCACAGATATAAAGACTACTACAGAATGTTGGGGAGATGCATGAGGCAGCGTGCCTGGTCATCAGGCTTGAATGGAGAGCTGTCCTCCAAGCCATCGCTGCCTCCTTGGACTGCCTTTCAAGTCCAGTGTCGGCATTCAGTCCTGCCTCATTATCATGTGTCTCTCTGGAGAGCGTCCTCCCAGCTCCCGGTGCCAACTTGCCATCCTCTCATCTGCTGGAAAAGGCAAGATGAACTCAACTTTCTCCCAGTTCCAAACTTCTCCCCGCCAGCCACAGAGCCTCCAGCATTTTCCAAGACTCTGAGTAACCAAGAGCTCGAGTTCAGACACACATACCTGCTTGTCTTAAAGTCCCGTGTAACTCAGCTCTCCGGCACTCTGTCTCCAAGGTCCAGGAGCAGTGTGAGGGCTGTATGCGGGTGTCTGCTAAGTGGCAGGCTAGACATTCAGTGGGGATGATTGTGTGTGTGTGTGTGTGTGTGTGTGTGTGTGTGTGTGACAGAAAGAACCTATTAAAGTGATCGAGCACTGTTGTTGAACAAGAAAGACGACATGGTGGTTACACTGAGACAAACAAGTGTAAATCTGGCTGTGAATTAGCCATGGGACCTTGGATGCCTGATATTCTTTCTGTGTCTCAGAGTCTACAATGTAAGGCCCAGTCAGCATAAGCATTCCAGATTATTCTGAGACAGGGTCTCATGTATCCCAGCCTGGCCTCACACTTTCCACAGCCAATGATGGCTTGGAAGCCTGCTTCCTTTCTTCCTTTACCTCGTAAAGCCTGAAGCCGTAGTGCTGATGGTCATCACGACAAGCTCTGTACTCATCGAGGAGACGCGCCTCCGGGAACACCTGTGACGGCTTACTTTCCCTCTGCGTATGTATGTGAGGAGAGAGTGTGTTGATTGGGTTCATCGAGGAAAGTTCACCATTTCCTGGCTTTAGACCTAGACTGTCTAAAATGAAACAGAGCGCTAAATGTCCACTCATCCCTCTAATTCTTCCTGACTGTGAATCTGATGAGATCAGTGCTCCAAGCTCTTCGTACCTTGAATTCCCCACCATGGGAGACTGTAATCCTAACCTGTGGTCCACAAATAAACCCTCCCTTCCTCAAGTGCTTCTGTTGGGGTATCTTTATTTCATAGCACATTGAAAAAAACTAAGACGTTGGGAATTACAGTGTCCCACCACAGACGGTCCATGCAGAACTAGGATCCATATATTAAGGCAAGCAATCTCCCAGCTGAGCTACATCCCTGGCCCTGCTTCCCTGATTTCATGAGTAGAAATAAGAAAGTCCCTGCAAATGTTTAGCACAGGCCTGGTAAAAGCTCAGTTAAGCTTGGCTGTTCAATGCTCTGGAGTGGCAACTGAGAGATGTTTGACCCAAGAGGAAAGGACAAGTCCCTAAGATGACTAAGGAAGTCTCATGGGGAAATCCTACATCACTCACAGTGACAGCACCAGGTGCTCTATCCCTGGTAGACCCTGGGTAGATATGTGAAGACTTGGAGGCCGCAGGATGCCTCCTGCTGTTCAGAGCAGAGAAACCTAAGGCATGGAGAATAAATAAGCATACCCAAGGTCACACACAGTGTAAAGTTGGGACTTGATCTCCTTCTCCATTTCTAGCATGGGCCACCATGCCAAACACCAGCCCTGCCTTGCTGGACCATAACATCTCCCAAATCAAACATCACCAGCCTGACTCGCCTATCTTCCTGTGTCGCTGGGAGAGCTGAAAAGATGTGTAATTCCTCCTTAAAGAAATTGAACTCTCTGGGCAGATGTCATATAGAACCTACAAGAACACAAATGCCAGCCCAGGCTACTATACCCAGCAAAACTCTCAATTACCTTAGATGGAGAAAACAAGATATTCCATGACAAAACAAAATTTACACAATATCTTTCCACAAATCCAGCCCTACAAAGGATAATAGATGGAAAACATCAACATAAGGAGCAAAACTACACCCTAAAAGAAGCAAGAAGGTAATCTTTCAACAAATCCACACAAACCTAATTCCACCTCTTACAACAAAAACAACAGGAAATATCAATTACTTTTTCTTAATATCTTAATGTGAAAATTAATATTACCAACATATCCTAATTGATTGAAATCCAAAAATATGATGAATTAGAAATTTATTGACAACATCCAGTGGTCTCTCTAATTTGGTAATTGGAGAAATAGGTCCAATATTGTACAATCTATATACACTTTCAGCTTGTGTGTTCATGACAATGTCTTGTACAACATAATGGTCTTGAGATCTTGCTTCTCCTATCTCAGCCTCTCTATTAGTAGTATTGTTTATTTCATGTTTTTACACTATACTATGATTTTCAGAACAGCTTACATATTTTAAAAGTATTTATATACCCAAAAGAAATGTAGACAACTACATTGGGAGGGGGTTTGTAAGAGAACAACAGAGTAAGACTGAATGCTTTGCTTGACGTTTGTAACTCTTGTAACAAGTTACCACAGAAAGAGCCAAGGTTTTAAGCTCTACTAAATATAAAACAAACAAACAAACAAACAAAAACACTTCATATATTTATGTTCATTTAAGAAAATATTAGTAGTGATGTATTATTTTGAAATATACAGTTAATACGTTTGGAGTTATTTAAAATTTATATTGAGAAAAATGTATGTATTTTCAGGATTGCCATAGAGAAGCATCTACATAATACTGTTAAATTGATTGTTGTTTTATATCAAACAACTTTTATAACACTCACTTTTATTATTGTAGTATTTTATAACTTTTAAAGAATATGACAAAAAAAGATATTGTAGGTATTGAAGGGGGGTCTCTGGGAAGAGGTGGGGTACAAAAGGAAAACAAGAATGTGATTTAATTCTATTTACTTAAAATATGTCTTTAAACGATAACAAATTCAGATAAATTGAAATCATGTAACTTTTCTCATTATAATGCAATAAAACTTTTTTAAAAAAGAAAGAAATTGAGCTCCTAGGGAAGAGGTGGTCCCCTCCCTGAACCAAGGATGCTTTCCTTAGGTCTGATGACTAGGGTGTCTCCTGTCCTGTTCCTGCCCCTGCAGATTGGACCCCGGATGACTATTACTACAGCTACGAGCACTCAAGCCCAGACGAGGACCCCAGTGTCACGCAGACCTCCCCCGAGAACCCAGACTGGTACTACGAAGATGATGGTGGGTGCCAATCCGGAGGGAGGGACCGTGGCTAGACTTACGTGTGTCCATGTGCAAGGGCATTTCTTTCCCCTCTCTGGCTGCATGGTAAAATAGGTATTAAAGAGCATCATAGACTGGATCTACCCCCATTGAGTCCTACACTATGAGAACAGGGAAGAAAGCATCTCCCTACCTCTAGTACTACGTGAAGTAAGGGAGGCCAAGAGAACAGCGGCCTAGACCAAGGTCATGCAGCAAGACATCGCGTCATCATCTGGCTCCTGACACTGCAAAGAGATCTCAAGTTCAACATCAGTTCTGTGTCTTTGATCGCAAGCTGTGTCCTAACAGAGCAAAATAACTTAACTTAGCTTCCAGAACTTACATCCCAGCATTGACACATCCGGCTTTCCACCTTTGTCCTTTTTCTTTCTCTTTTTGCTTCTTATAATCTCCATGTGTGCATGCTGAATCATGCATGTGAATATGTAAGTCTGTGTGTATGTTGGAGGGGTGTGTATGTTTCGATGCTTGTGTTCCTGTGTGCATATAAAGTCCAGCAGGTGACCTCTGATGTCCTACTTCAGGACATCTACCTCAGTTTTCGAGATAGGACCTCTCACAGGCCAGGGCTTACCCTGATTAAACTGCACCAACTGATCAATGAGCCCCCAGTTCTGCCTGTTTCTACCTCCTGGGTGCTGGGATTATAAATATTTGCTACCATTCCTAGCTTCTTATTCAGAATCTTTTCACAGTTGTTAGTGTGGTTGTATGAATGTTTATGTGTGTTTGTATGTTTTATGTGTTTGTGTGAGTGTGATTGGGTGTATGTATATATGTATATCTGTGTATTTGTGAGTACAGTTGTGTGCATATATACGTGTATATGTGTGAGTGTACTTGTATGTATACATACATGTATATGTGAATGTGGTTGTGTGCATAGGTGAGTGTGTCTGTGTGTGTTTTTGTATATATGTGAAGTAGTTGTGTGTTTGTGTGCTTTTATGTGTGTTTGTGTATGTGCATGTATATGTAGTCACACACTTAGTTTTGGTTTATGGCTCCTTAGACTGGCCAACAGGACAGAAAAGGAAAATAAGAAGTTAGATCCAGGCAAAGCCAGGAGAAGGCATAGAAAGAAAGCACTTAGCTGCTGGTATAAAAGGCTGTGTTACTGCAAAGTGGCCTGGAAGGCAGGGCCAAGATACAGGGCACAGGGGGAACATCAGAAGAGACCATCAAAACAGGAGCCAGGCCCCGGGATCCTACTTCCCGAACCAAAGAACAATGAGTGTGAGCGCAGGACAAAGAATTCCCCAAGGGAGGATCCATTCAGACGACCATGAAAAAGCCAAAGGCACAGATGAAATATGACAAAATCTAACTGAACAAGGAGTTGAAGAAAGACGAAGGCCACTGGGTCATTTCCTCTGAGCTGTCAATTCTCTGTCACCCTCTTGCCTTTGCTCTTCCTTCCTGGTGTTCAGAAAGCATGTGTTTCATGAGGGGTGGGTTAGCTTTGCACACTTCTGACTGACCTCCACCCCGGGGCACTGGAAGTAGGGGAGGTCTTCAGGCTTGTGAAATGCCTTCAGCATCAGAGCCAGACCCCAATGTACTCCGGCGAGGTGGGAGGGGAAAACACTCATAAGGGGGAGGGGACTTCCTCAGTGAGAAAGCCAGGTCCAAAGCGGGGCTGAGGGACACAGTCACAATTGTGTCTGCCTGCCTCCCCTCTTACTTGCCTGCATTCCTCTCCCCGGCATGTGACTACAGTTGCCCTTGATCTCGAAGGATGATACAGTTTCTGCCTTTGTCCAAGCAACAGTTCTATTGTTGATCTCCGGTTTGGGGCAGGAGGCCGATGCTAGGTGAGAAGTGGGTCTTCTCTTTGGATTCCCCCTCTCTGACCTTGGCTTCTGTCTTTGTGTCTTAGATCCATGCCAGTCCAACCCCTGTGAACACGGCGGGGACTGTATCATCAGAGGAGATGCCTTCAGTTGCAACTGCCCAGCCCCCTTCTCGGGGAGCCGGTGTCAGACTGGTGAGCACACAGCTTTGCATCGTTCATTCCTTGGGGTTAACTGTGACCCCCCTCCTGCCTCCATGCAAAGGTGATGTGAAAGCCCTGGGTGATCCTGGGGCAAAGGTTATAATTGCACAGGCTATGATCATGCGTGGTGGCATCAGGCTCTGTGTGGTCACAGATGGCATCTGTGTGTATCCTGCCCCCAACACTATGACACGGGGCTCATGGGTTCCATTCTGCAGAGAAGAATATTGAGGCCAAGAGAGGGTGAGAAACTGGGAAATTTGCTTTTACCCTAACTTCAGCAGAGGAAATGTGATCCTCAAATGGGATGACAGGAATATCCCGGGGCGCAAAGGCCCAGTTTGAGAACAGGGTGCACAGGAGCTGCAGACCTGCTCCTGACCACACAGCTGGTCAGGATATACGCAGAGCAGCCAGCCTGGCTCCTGGGCTCTTTCTCCCACTACCCTTCTCAGGTCTGCATTTAGAACTCCTGTAGGGTTGTATAATAGTGAGAATAGTGACATGGGTGAGGAACTGGGTTTTGTCCAATTGAGGGTCGTCTCCTGTGGTAAAAGAAGGAGAAAAGATAGCGATAAGGGCAGAGAGCTTCATTGTGGCCTCTGACCTGGTGCCCCTCTCATTCCTTCCATTCCTTCCATTTTGACCCTTAGGGTCCTTCAGGAAATGGTTGAGATCATTGGGAACACAGCCGAGAACACCAGATCATTGAGATCGGAGAGAACATGGCCTTTGGTTCGCCCCTCTCCTCACACCTGGCCAAAACCGGAATATCAAATATATGCAATAAGGGGCAGAAATCACAACTGCCTGTTGAAGGTGTAAACACGGAGGTGTGAACACGGAGGTGTGAACAACAGCTATCTTAGTGTATGTTAGGATGGAAAAAAATCAGCCAAGACCTAAAGTTAAGTGGGAATCCCTGTCCTGGAGCAGCTTGGTGTTCCAGGACTACGGACAAAGCCACAGATTCCGTCGACTTGCCCCGCCTCCAAAATTAAGCTAATTAATTAATTAAGCAGGTGTCCCTCTAAGTCAAATGTGCCCCCAGTCATGTCCCACCCCCATTTTCCACTTCCCTGTGTATTTCATACAGCACAAAACAAGTGCAAGGACAACCCATGTGTCCACGGCGATTGCCTCATTACCCAGAAGTCTCCCTACTACCGCTGTGCCTGCAAATACCCTTACACTGGACCAGACTGCTCCAAAGGTGCGTGGCAGATGCTCTTCTGTGCACAATGTTTTCTCTGCTCTAACTTGTGCCTATGGCGTCGGCATCTTACTGTGCAGATGTGGGAAGAAGTGTGTCTGAAGTTTTTGTGGCATCCAACACAGCCTTCTTAATTAGGATTCTTAGAAAAGGGATCCTCCTTGGGGAAACTCAGGGAGAATTCACTAATCTGTACACACACATACACACACACACACACACACACACACACACACACGCACACGCACGCACATGCACACACACGCACACACATGAGCGCACACACACACATGCATGCACACACACACACACACACACACACACACACACACACACACGGCTTGGAAGTTAATTCCTCCAGGAAGCAGGCACTGATCTATTCCTGAGATGGGTTGCATGGTGGACTTACACACTGAGGCACTGCTATGAATAGGTACACCATCCCAAGAGATTTACTCTTGTCTATGAGACAAAGAAATTCATAAATGAAGAACCTAGATTCATAGGCTAACTCACCCATGGCCACATAGCTCTCAAGGGCCACAGGCGAGTCTCTACCTAGATCAGACTCTCTGAAAGCTTCCCGATCAGTCTGTAAGGACTCTGTGACCCATTTGGGAGAGAGGGGTTGTTTGACATTAGCCAGGGTGTCAATGATCTGTCTGTGTTCTATGGTGTCCCATGATTCAGGAGAGGATGACTCCAGAAAAGTACCACCACTAGGCGTGTTACACCTCCTCCTAGCATGCCCTCTGGGTCCCACTTTCTGTTCTCACAGTGCTTCCAGCGTGCAGACCAAATCCCTGCCAGAATGGTGGTGTCTGTTCCCGACACAGACGGAGGTCCAGGTTTAGCTGTGCCTGTCCAGACCAGTATAAGGGGAGATTCTGCGAAATAGGTATGGGTCTTCACTACTACCACACCTTCAAAGACTCTGAGACAAGTGAGAACTCCAGTGCCTTTTCTGTTCAAGTGTCTCCTACACACGTGGCCCAGAGTCTCCCAAGCTTTATTCCTCCCCAGTCTTCCCACCACAGAGCACAGAGCCCCTTCCAAGCAAGTGATGATCTAGGGTGTGGTGTAGCAAATCAACCCTCCACCCAGACCACACCAGGGCCCCATCCCACCTCCCCTAGTCGGTCTATAAGCACCCACCTTCTCAAACTGGAGGATTTCATATTTTTAATTCTGGTTGAATGTGGAACATTCTGGAGCTTTGTGATAAGACCTAGAGATAACACATGATCAGACCCAGTCCTGTGACACATCTGATATTCCCACAAACCCTAATTTCGGGCAATGAGTCCATGACTGACCGTTCTCATAGGCGACCTGCTCTCTCCGAGGTCCGGACGACTGTTACACTGGTGACGGCTATTCTTACAGAGGCAAAGTGAGTAAGACAGTGAGCCAGAACCCATGCCTTTACTGGAACTCCCACCTCCTCTTGCAGGAGAATTACAACATGTTTATGGAGGATGCAGAGACCCACGGGATCGCAGATCACAACTTCTGCAGGTATGAATTACTGCCTCCTGTAGGTCCCATCTTGGTTGCTTGACTTTAAAACTGATTGCAAGTCAGCAGCCTTCTTTCTGAACAGAGAATCATCCTACTTGGAATGACAAAACAACAAGAACTCCCCTAGTCTCCGGACCTTGTGCACATTGAAGTTCTTCTCTTACTAATGCTACACGCGTTGTGTGGGTGGGCCAGTGATGGTGGGGGAGTTCATCGTCACAGAGTATTGCAAATACTAAGGAAGGGTAAAAAGAGAAAAATGAGGCAAAAAAAAAAAAAAAAAGACAACCTCAAACCAAGAACTGACCCATTGCCTTCCACATGAATTCTGGGATTCTGTGGCAGAAGTAGTCGCATGGACCCCCTTGCCATCAAGAGAGAGGCTGGAGAACAAACGGTCTAGATTTCCCTAGCCTTCTGTCTCCAGACAACACTTCTGGCTTCCTTGATCTGCCTTTAGTCTAGTCAAGGTCAATGACTTGGGTTTTTGTACAGAAAGTATGGGTGTTCTGCTTGCATTTGCACTGGCCCCGCAAGCACACAGCACCCCACCTCTGTTTTCTCAGTGCTCATTGGGAGCTGCCTTCTCATGGAGCTATCTTCATGGAGAAAGTCTTTGACTACTTCCCAAAGGATTCTCATGCCTGAGACTGAGAGGTTGGGGCCAGCTCTCACCATGTCTGTCTGCCTGTCTGTAACACACTCCTAAAACACACTGAGTGGGGATCTTCAGTAGAAACCCCACTTCTCCCACGTTTCATGTCTCCCATGGTCCAGCACACTGGTTGGAAACTACTTTGTGGTCCTCAGGTTTCTCCTCCTGACATTGAGATTTTGCCCAAAATCTGTGAGCATGCTGGTATGACAAGGTCTGCTAATCTGTTGGAGGATTACAGTAAAGAATGGTTCCGGGACATGTGGGGACTGCATAGCCTCTGACTCGGGGTGCTTCTGTGATGCTAAGGCCCCACAGCCTTGATGGTAACTTAAATTTTGTATTTTAGAAACCCAGATGGAGACCACAAACCTTGGTGTTACGTCAAAGTGAACAGTGAGAAGGTGAAATGGGAGTACTGTGATGTCACAGTCTGTCCAGTGCCTGGTGAGTCTCTGCCACCTGCAGGGCCTGGAGAGGAGATGGGCAGTCCTGGTGGGAGTTCTGGTGCTTGACCACTCCCACCCTACACATCCCTTGACCCTCACTTTACAAACATATCACTCTTCCTAGTCTTCTGTAGCCCTCAGGACAATGAGCTAGCCTCGACACTTCTATCATCCCAGGTTAGATCTAAAACTTTCTTTTCGAACCCCAGGTCATACACTGTGTGTGTCAGGTAGACAATGATCATCACTGGCTGTCAGTCATTGGCTGTGTCAGGTGGACAATGACCATCATATGCTGTTGATCACTTACTGTGTCATGTGGACAATGATATCACTGGCTGTTGGTCACTGGCTGTGTTAGGTGGACAATGACCATCATATGCTGTTGATCACTTACTGTGTCATGTGGACAATGACCATCACTGGCTGGGTCCTTGTGGTATCTTAGGATGAGCTATGGTCTGAAGTCCAGCTTCTCATTTTTTCTGACAATCTTCACAGGGACACCTCTCCACCCACATCTGAAAGAATGTACCCATCTATCTGACCAAAGGGATTCTCTCTGTGTTTCACACATGCAGCACTATTCTATGGGTACCTCTCTGTAATGCCCCATCTCATATCTGCTTTTGCTTGTTTTTAACCATTCTTTGAGAACTGACCCAAGCATTCCTTTCTCTGACAAGCCCTCTTGAGCTCTTGAATTGCGTGTTATATCTCCCTCTGCACAACCTCAAGAAACAGAACAAGGTTGCAGCCATCTAACCCTTGCACTCTTTGCTTGCCACAAATTTCTGGGTGAACCGCACTACCTCCACTATTCTACTAAAAAAAAAAAAAAAAAAAAAAAAAAAAGCCTGAAAACACGCATTGAGGATGACATAATATGCATGTCCATGATTGATTTGTGCATTGTGTTTATACACCCTAGGAGTAATGCACTTCAAAATATGGAGATAAAAGCTACATCTTTCACATCATTTCTGTGAACTTGCTTTCTGTTACCTAAGTCATTTAGCAGGTCTCCATCACTCACCAGAGGACATATAGAAGGTGTGCAGTCTCTTGGCTCTGGGCATTTGGTCAACTCGTGGTCAGAGTTATGACTCCCGCTATGTCCTCCAAAGGAACAGCTTTTATTATTTATCTTCATGTGCCCTACAGACACTCCAGTGGAAAGCCTTCTGGAGCCTGTGATAGAGCTGCCAGGGTTCGATTCCTGCGGGAAGACGGAGATGGCTGAACGCACAGTCAAACGTATCTACGGGGGCTTTAAGAGCACAGCAGGCAAGCACCCGTGGCAGGTGTCCCTGCAGACCTCACTGACGCTGACCACCTCCATGCCCCAAGGCCACTTCTGTGGGGGTGCCCTGATCCACCCCTGCTGGGTGCTCACTGCAGCCCACTGTACCGAGTAGGTATCCATGCGGAAGGGAGAACACGTGACTGGGGTGCAAACAGGTTCTCTCCCCTCCAAGTGATACCTCAGAAGTGTTGGCAGGACTGGGGCTAAATGCCCAGAGGGGAAAGAGCAGAGCTGTAGATGAGAGTGAATATAACTACCATGGCTTACCACAGCTGTCCCACGAAGTTTACCATAGATAGCTAACTACCAAGACACTGGGTAGGGCGGGGCTTGTGTGGTTTGTAAATTGTGATAGCCCTGATGCCTTCACTACCGAGGTCTTTCCATGTAGCAAGTATTTAGTATGTATGTTGAAGGAAATATAGTTATTCCCTTTTTTATAAGAGACTTGGGTTTTAGGAAAGTTTAATGTCTTAACTAAAGGCTCATGGAAAGAATGCCAGTGAGTGAGACTAGCTGTCTTCTTGACTCTGTCTTCTTCCTGAGTCTCTAGAGTCAACCCTGAATGGGCAGAATGGCCATTCTCCTCAGTGGACCTCCGGATCAGGCATTCTCTATTTCCATTTTTAGGTTCTGGACGGTTTTGACCTGTTTGATTGTGTTTTCTTGTAGTTCTTTAAAGGATTTTTGTGTTTCCTCTTTAAGAGCTTCTAGCTCTTTACCTGTGTTCTCCTGTATTTCTTTGAGCGTGCTATTTATGTCTTTCTTAAGGTCCTGTATCATCATCATGATAAGTGATTTTAGATCTGAATCTTGCTTTTCCAGTGTGATGGTGTGTCCAGGACTTGCTATGGTGGGAGAATTGGATTTTGATGATACCAAGTAACCTTGATTTGTATTGTTTATTTTCTTACACTTGTCCCCCACCGTCTGGTTAACTCTAGTGCTACCTGCTCTTGCTAAGTCTGACTGGAGCCTGTCCTTCCTGCGATCCTGGTCAGAACTCCTCAGAGTCAAGCTGTCTCTGTGATCCTGTGATTCTGGGATCCTGGGATCCTGGGCTTGTTAGATCACCTGGGAGTGGGGCTTTCTCAGTGTGTGGTGGGACTGTATACAGAGCTGGCACCCAAGGTCTGCTCTGGACCCCAGCCAGACAGATCAGAAGGAACCTGAGTCACTGGGCTGGTGGAGTTCCTGTGTGCCTGGTCCCACTGGTCCCAGTTACTCCCAGTGTTGGGACAGATGTTGGTTCCTGCTCACCTCTGATCCTGGGTGTGTCAGAGCCCTTTGGAGTGGAGCTTCCTCTGGGTATTGTGGGACTGGCTGCAGAGCTTGTGTCCAAGGTCTGCTCTGGACCCCAGCCCAGACAGACCGGAAGGGAGGGTCAGGCATTCTCATCTGCACCTCCGGTGACTTCTGAGAGCTGAGAAATCATCACCTCTCTCAGATTCTCTAAGTTCATGGTCAGGGCTGGTCTCATGAGCCCTGGCTTGAGAGGCAGCCTGCATAACTTCTGGTCTACTCTATCCTCTGGGATTCTAGTGTGGTCCCCAAGTTCTCTTGGGGTTAGACGCATGAACCTTAGTCCCTACCCATGAATTACAGCAGACTTGCTCTAAAAGTTACAGCAGCTGACTTTTAGCCAAACCCAGAGAGAAAAGAGCTCTCCTGGGAAGAGTGAGTGTATGCCTGCACTCTCCATCTACTGATGAAGAAGTTCCCTTGCATTGTCTTATCTGGAACCCAAACAGAGTTTTGTAAGAGAGCAAAGAACTGCAGCTAAGGATACTGAAGCCGAAGGCCAGGCACTTTACCAAGGTCACATGGCTTCCTAAATTGCATAGTTCCTTCCTCTGTCATCCCGGGGCAATCTCCTGAGCATCTTATTTTACTTCGTAGCATAAACACCAAGCATCTAAAAGTTGTACTAGGAGACCAGGACCTGAAGAAGACAGAATCCCATGAACAGACCTTCAGGGTGGAAAAGATACTGAAGTACAGTCAGTATAATGAAAGAGATGAGATTCCCCACAATGACATTGGCAAGTATCCCCTGGTCTCCTCTGGGTCTTACCCTGGGTGGATTTCTCCACAGATAGGAATCTGGGGTTTGATTATAGAAAGTTCCCTGGAAAAGTTCACTTATATCCCTTGGGGATCCTACAATATAGATAATTTATTTCAAAGCTTGTTATGTCTTGGGAGTGTATGATAGCATTGTTGATAATTGGGTAAAACTTTTCAATTGAGAGGAAGAAATGTGGAGAATATTATATCATGGAAAGCACTCAGCCTTGAATCCCAGCTCTCCGGCTTAATAGCTAGGATTCAGGACATCTTCCTGACCCTTAGTTTTCTGTTCTGTAAAATGGGGATGCTGTTACACAGCTTCCAGCTGACTATGTGTTGTGACACAATGGGTATGTGCACTTGTGTGGCACCTACTAGGTGCTTGGGTGCAGAGGCAGTATGCTGTTTTCAGCTGTTGGATGCTCAGGTCTGTGGTGCTGTGCCCTGACTCAGCCACATTATGGGTCTCTTCCTCCTCCTCCTCCTCCTCCTCCTCTTCCTTCTCCTCCTCTTCCTCCTCCTCCTCCTCCTCCTCCTCGCCTCC
>NW_022196904.1:187758135-187808125 GCF_008632895.1 Mastomys coucha
TCCTCTTCCTCTTCTTCTTCTCCTCCTCCTCCCCTTCCCCCTCCTCCTTCTCCTTCTTCTTCTCCTTCTCCTCCTTCTCCTTCTTCTCCTTCTCCTTCTCCTTCTCCTTCTCCTTCTTCTCCCCCTCTCTCTTCCTTATTGATGTACAGCCCCTCCCATACAGCCTACTTTTGAAAAGTGAATCAGGAATGATTTTGAATCTAGTTTTACTGACTGTTGGCAGTCTTTTTGTGTTGGGTTACCCCTCTCTGGAAGTGTTAAAACACAAAATGTAGATGAAAACGTTTTTCAGTTGTGGAAGGAGTAATATGGCTTGCTAGCTGACTTTCCAAAGCAACATGAAGCCAATACTTCTCTGATCAAGAGATGACATCACACCCTATTCTCCCCACCCCTTCTGTCTCTCATCCAGCTTTGCTCAAGTTAAAGCCAGTGGGTGGTCACTGTGCTCTGGAATCCAAATATGTGAAGACCGTCTGTTTGCCCAGTGACCCCTTTCCCTCTGGAACTGAGTGCCACATCTCTGGTTGGGGTGTAACAGAAACAGGTGAGTCTTCCATGTGCTCTCCATACTCACAGGAGAGCTGCACCATCCAGAGAATAAAGGACCAATGGCATCTGCTCTCTGCTCTTGAAACAAGCTCAAAATGCATCATCAAAGAATGCAAGCGCCTTATTGCCCAAGCCCTAGTCGAATTTAACCATTTGCATGGAGCTTGCTCTGTAGGCCTCTGATCTCCACAGTGGTCTCTGGCCTCCTGTTCTAGACATGTGACCTTTCTCAAGCACTGACTGTACACTGGGGAAGGCCACTCTCCTTCTCTAAAGAGATCGCAAAGATGCTGGGCACGTTGCACATGTGGGCACTTGTGGTGCTGGGCAGGTGCTCAAGGACAAAGATAATGCTGTTGTAAGCTTCTGGCACTAGACAGCTCTTCGGTGTCAGGAATTCTTGCAGAGTCTTTGTTGTTTCTCAAGCAGTCCAGTTTTACTTTCTCAATTGTCATTTTTACCTGCAGGGCTTGGATTATGTAATCAAAATTATATCTTGAATACAAAGAAGTTCATAAGAGTATTTTCAAATTTTTGCCAAATACTCAAAATATGTCACCTCCTTCTAGTAGTATCCTTAATAATGGACAGGGGAAAAAATCACTTTAAATAGGTTTAGATTCATAAAGAAAGGGAAATAGAATGTATGGGATACATTTGCCAGAGGCTCGGGGGGGGAAGAAAATCTCTGACTAATTGGACTCAAGGTCAAGCAGAAAGTTTTCTGTAGCTCTTTGTTGTAGTCTCTCTAAGCCTTTCCTCTTTCACTCTCCTTAATGGGGTCTGCTCAGCGTGATGATGTCTTAGTCGGGAAACCTATAGGGCCTCAGATTAGAATGCCTTTATGTTTCCACAAATAGCTCTTAAGATTATATGTTCTAAGTCAATGATGCTTCAAGCAATTTCATCATCTTTAAGAAGGGGCGATCGTCTCTAGGAAGCACATGATTTAATCTGTCAGGGCACATAGCTCTTCACCCACCCATGTACGCATGCAGGAATCCATCTGTCCATCTATCTTCATCCATCTGTATAGTCAGTCATCCATTAATTTCTATAGAACCTACTATGTGTTAGCCCTTCTGCTAGATATACTTTTCAGAATTCACAACCAGGTTGAAAAGGCAGAGAACAGAACAAATGATTTGTCCAACTGTGATCAGAACGGCTTTGAAAGTGCACATGCATGGGGGAGAAGGATGCTGGAAAGTTGTCACTGTGTTGGAAAATAGGATGTTTCTCCCCATCCTCTATAAAAACACCCTTTTCCCTGAACTGAGAGCCCGTGGCTTCTTACTCACAGTGAGGCCTAGCATCTTTCCAGTCTTCATGGTAGTGACCGTTTTCTATCCCACAGGGGAAGGGTCCCGCCAGCTCCTGGATGCCAAAGTCAAGCTGATTGCTAACCCTTTGTGCAACTCGCGACAACTCTACGACCACACAATCGACGACAGTATGATTTGTGCAGGGAACCTTCAGAAGCCTGGACCGGACACCTGCCAGGTCAGAAACTCCACACGGCACTCGGAGGTAGAGGGTCACTGACTCTCACGCTGAGTGGAGAGGCTTGCGATAGCTCTGGCATGGGAACTGGGGTCAACAGGCCACCTGCCTCAGCATTAGCACACAGCTGGGCATATCTCTCTGAGCCTACATCAAGATGGGTCAGCGTAATAATGCAATTGCATGTGGCTGCAGAGCCTTGTTTAACTCTCCCAGCGTCTTATCATGTCACTGTCACGCATTCCAAAGGCTCGTAGGCATTATCAATGCCAATAGCAACAGAGCATAAGTGACAAGGCAGGACTGAGATCAGAACACCCCAGGTGTGTGCAACACCAGAGCCTTTGCTACTCGGCTCCACTCTGATAACAGCAAATCCGCAGCTGCTAAGGTCTACAGAGATTCCAATGTATTCCTGGAGACAGAGAGGTAGTGATTCCGTAACTGTAGGCTAAGGGGACCTCAGGTCCCTGCCCCAGATCCAGGCCCACACACACCCCATTTCACTCAGGGCTCATGTCACATGGGATGCACTTTTCCTACACTCCCAGGATCAGCTGTGTAGGCTTTCTGCTTGACCTTACACACTACCCAGATGGCCTCAAAAACCCAGCAGAGCCACATTTTGATCCTGCCACTGTGATAGAGCCTTCCTACAAACGGACCCAATGATAACCAGCCAACTCAGAGCCTGTTTGGGTTTGGAAACTGGAGTTCTTCTCTCCAGAGTCCATGGCGCTGTTTCGATCCTCTATACGTTAGGACATACTCAGGATGGAGAAGAGCAAGTGGGTGTGGTTTTCCCTAAGCCCTTGGAGGATAAGCAGGGTCACCAGGATCACAGTTTGCTTGGTTGTCTACATAACTCAAAGGCTACGCTGAAGGGAAGCCAATAGCCATGGTTTTGAAGCCTGATTCTATCTCGTGTTATAGGACCTCAATCACTGAAAGGACATATCAAACCTCAGATACCTATAATGTGACAGTACGATCACAAGGTGTTGGTTATGATTAGGAGAGTGAGTGATATGATAAAAGCTGTTTCCTCTCTGCTCCCCTCCTGCCCATCTCTGCCCTGACCTGTACACTTCAGAAAGAATCTCTACAGTTCCTCTCAGGAGCACAGTTCCTCTATGGTTATCCACAGCTCTCCACTGAGAAAGCAAGGCCTCAGGCCACTGGTCAACAGGGAGTAGGCTGAAGCTGTAGGCTACCTCTGGGTACTCCTTATATATGGGTCCATCCAAACAAGCCATCACCCACCTTGGTCAGCTACTAAAAGACGTTGAGGAACCCTGGGAACGAAACACTCTAGAATTGAGAGTCAGGAAGCCTTACTTGCCCACAGCACTGCGGCTGCAGCCCTGGGCTTCAAGCTTTTCCCAAACTCAGGAACTGAAGCTGGTATTAGCTTCTCTCCCTTTGGAGCTGTGTGCATCATGAGACGCTTGAGAAGAGCCTTGGCTCTGGTTTCCAGAGAATCCCAGGGTAGCTAGCAGGTGACTTCACTCTACCCTCCCCTTGTAGGCAGTTTGGAACATGTCTGAATCAAGTTCGCAAGGCTGAACCCCTTTTTGCTCTTCTCTTAGGGTGACTCGGGAGGCCCTCTAACCTGTGAGAAGGATGGAACTTACTATGTCTACGGGATTGTAAGCTGGGGCCAGGAATGTGGGAAGAAGCCAGGAGTCTACACTCAAGTTACCAAGTTCCTGAATTGGATAAAGACCACCATGCACCAGGAGGCTGGCCTCTGAGGCGCTGAGGCCCTGAGAGCCCTGAAGCCCCTCTTCTTTAGCACCAAACAAGAGGAGCTTTCTTGTGTCACCAGGGATGTCCTGAGTCCGTGCTCTAGACAGAGGCATTGTTGCCAGCCTGGGCCTTTCCAGACTGGCACTATGCCATTTCATGAAGTCCACTCTGTCCTTCTCTCTCTCTGGGAACCGACAAGAAATACATTACTTTTGCCCCCCTCTGACAAGTGAACCTTCTAGAAAACCAGAAATCAGAGACGTTCTCCACCACAGAGATCTACAAATCTGAGATCCCTGCTTGCCAGCACCAGGGGCGTTGCCTTGACCCTTACTCCTCTGCCCACACCATCAAGGTCCCCCCAGAACCAGCCGGTCTCATGCAGCCATCAGAGAGAAACCCACACCATCAGGCTCCCCCCAGAACCAGCCAGTCTCATGTAGCCGTCAGAAAGAAACCCCCCAAAAAAATCACAAGCTCTTTGATTTCAGAGTTGTTGATTTAATAAAGGCAGATGTGAGAACGGGGAGGGTGTGCCATGTTTTAAACGCTCGCTCGTCCAGACAGAAGCCACGGAGGCATGCGTCTGACAAGCAGCCCCCAAGGTGGCTTCCTTCTCAAGGAGGCTCACATCAGCAGGGTCTTCTTCCTGTTGATGTGCAGGATCTCCAAGGCATCCGGGTTCACTCCCCTGCTCCGAGGATCTCCAAGCTCCACTGCCTCTGGCTGCACCTGCAGAAGCCACACATAGCGCCCCACCCCCACTGAGTTCACAGGAAACCCGATGGCTGCTCCCACAAGCCATGCTGAGATGCCCAGCAAACATCTAACACTCTCCCCTCCCCTCCTCCGTCCTCTCTTCCACCCTGCCCCAAGAAAACGGATCCTCAAGGCAGAGATGAGAAAGAAGCAAAGCCTGGTTCTCATTTAGATGTGGTGTCTCTCTCCTGAACAAAGCAGGGTTCAAAACGTAGACTGCTGGAGCCAGCAAGTCCCTGACCCTTCCTGCGAATGTAACAAGCAAGCAGTCAGCACAGCCTGGGCTGCCCTGGCCCGGGATTGATGTCGCCCTGGTAGGCTTGCCTCTGCAGCACTAATGGCTGTGACTTCAGAGGAAGCCCGCAGGAAGTTTAACCCAGGTGTCACCCGCCCGGTCATCTCAGACCCATGAAATTAGGCGCCTTGTTCAGCTGCCTTTCACGCTTCTTTAAAACTAGCTGACCTTTGGCCAAAAATAAACTTTGAAAAGCAACAATGAGTTTGTATTTCCCGTGGTCTCGCAAGGCAGGGTGCAGCTTGAGGCTCGTCACTCACAGAAGCCCCCTGGGTCCCCAGGCCCCTCCTGTTGGCCAGTTCTGCAGCCCGTCGAGCCATTTCCACTTTGTAGGAGCCAGGAGGGGTCCAGCCGACACCTCGAGTCAGGTTCAAGTCAGATTTGTACTTGACCTTGAAGGAAGGAAGAAGCAAGAGGAAAGTCAGCGGGACTGGGTGCTTTGACCACCGAGTAAGGGAGATTTCAAAGGCAGCGGGGAGATGCGGACCACACTGACATCATTAAAGACAGGACAAAGAGCAGTCCTGTGATGCAGAGGACCTGAACGATGAGCCTGGCCAGCCACCATGCATTCAATCCCAGTAGGGTGATAAAATACCCTGGGGACACCTGGCTCACGTCTAAGCTCCTATCGTAATGTGCTCTGTGTCCTTGGAAAGCTCTCCTCCTTTCTCTGAGCTGCAGTTGCTTATCAGGGAAAGCATAAAATGGGCTTCTGGAGTTATCGAGACCCCATAGAAAGAGCAGACTGGAACCACCAGGGGCCCGAGCTTTCAGACTGGACAGCCGCTGGGTGGCTGAACACATGACCAACACGAGTAAGGCCCTTGGCTCAACCCCCAGCACCAATTAATTAGTTAAGAAAAATAAGAAGTTGGGCTATCACATCCAACACCCTGGGGCTGCCGCTTATTTCCTGTGTGATCTTAGGTTGCTTAACTTCTCCTGGCTTGGGTTCCTTGTCTGTTAAGGCAACACCACCCAGTCCTGAGAAAGCATCTGGTACTGGTGTGGCAGGATTGGGAATGGCTGTCATTACACCTCGTCAGCCTGCTCCCCCAGGATGTAACAGGGCGTATGTGGAAGCAGCTCACGTCACTCTGTAGCTGATGGGCTTTCCGGGCATGCTTCAGGCCCAGCTGCTCTGGGTCGCTGGTGTGCTGGGGCAGCGGCTGCCTATAGAGCACATCGCTGGCCAGTTGCTGGCTCCTCTTGGCCTGGAGGAAGCCCGGTTGGTCAGCGCGGCTGTGGAACTGGAAGCGACCTTTGGCAAAGTCCTTCCTGTACTCGTTGTCGCTCTGGAGCCTGCCGACTCGGAGGAAATGCGTCATCCTTGGGTCGTCATTGATACTGCGATACCCAATCTGTAGGCCCCGCTCCCTCAGAAATGCCTCTTTGTACCGGAACTGCAAGTCAGAGAAGCAGAGAGAGGTGACAGGGATGCCCTTCCCCTTCAAAGCCAGCCTCCCTTGAGAGGGCAGACCCCAGGACTTCAGTAGGAAGCTCAACAATGGATAAGGGTGTAAGCTCTGGAATCAAACCAAGCTGTAAGGTCTTGGAGCAGCTGTGGAGCCCCTCTGAACATCCGATAAAACAGGAGAATAAATCTTCACCCCATGGGATGTTGAGAGAGGATATAGAACTGAAATGCAATCCACACCCATTGATGTCCTGTATGTATACTTGTAACCTAGGATATGGTAGTGTGCACCTGTGACCTCAGGTGTGTAGTGTGCACCTGTAACCTCATGTGTGGTAGGAGGCACCTGTAACCTCAGGTGTGGTAGGATGCACCTGTGACCTCAGGTGTGGTAGGAGGCACCTGTGACCTCAGGTGTGGTAGGAGGCACCTGTGACCTCAGGTGTGTAGTGTGCATCTGTAACCTCAGGTGTGTAGTATGCACCTGTAACCTCAGGGATGTAGTGTACATCTGGAACCTCAGGTGTGGTAGGATGCACCTGTGACCTCAGGTGTGTAGTGTGCACCTGTGACCTCAGGTGTGGTAGGATGCACCTGTAACCTCAGGTGTGGTAGGAGGCACCTGTGACCTCAGGTGTGTAGTGTGCACCTGTGACCTCAGGTGTGGTAGGATGCACTTGTAACCTCAGGTGTGTAGTGTGCACCTGAAACCTCAGATGTGGAAGGATATACCTATAACTCTGTGTGGCTACTGTAAGTACTACCCCAACAGGAATGGAAGTGAACCATTCTGTCTTCTGTCCTCCCTATACTCAGAGGCCAAGGCTAATGCTTCTCAAATCACTTAAAATGAAGAATCTAGTTCATTTTACGCAGTCACATCTCTTATTTTATCTTGTGTATATGTGTACATATACCAATTCATGTGTGTGAGTTGGGGAACATATGTGCCACGGTGTACTTGTGGATGTCAGAGGACATCACTGATATCTGTCTTGGCCTTCTACAGTATTAGAGATAAAGTCTCATGTTAGCTAGTGCATATGCTAGGCCATCACATCTGGGCTCCAGACACAACAAACCACCACATCTGGGGCTACAGACACAATCCTCCACATCTGGGGCTACAGACACATACCACCACATCTGGGGCTACAGACACAATCCTCCACATCTGGGGCTACAGACACAATCCTCCACATCTGGGGCTACAGACACATACCACCACATCTGGAGCTACAGACACATACCACCACATCTGGGGCTACAGACACATACCACCACATCTGGGGCTACAGACACAATCCTCCACATCTGGGGCTACAGACACAATCCTCCACATCTGGGGCAACAGGCACACACAAACCACCACATCTGGCTGTTCACGGGACCTGTGAGTCTGAACATAAGTCCTCGTGCTGGCACAGAAGCAATCTCACGAGAGGTTCCTTGCTACAGACTAAGCAGACACAGAAGCACAGGCTCCTTGGCTTCCAGGCGCACCACACCAACTGCTGTGTACCTCTCCTAAAATGTTGCCAACAAGTTGGGTGGTGTGGCACACACCTTTAATCTCAGCACTTGGGAGGCAGAGGCAGGCGGATTTCTGAGTTCGAGGCCAGCCTGGTCTATGGAGTGAGTTCCAGGACAGCCAGAGCTACACAGAGAAACCCTGTCTCAAAAAACAACAACAACAAACAAACAAACAAACAAACAAAAGTTGCCAACGAACAAACAAACAAACCCTTCCCAACCCCATATTTCTGGCTACAATCCTAACTACCAGGCCTGTGTTCTCGTCCCTTTGAAATATACATTACATTTCTGTTTTAGTGTGGAGAAAGGCAATCTGGTGGCCTGCGAGTCTGCTCTGTGCCTTTCGGTTCACTTGGCTAACCAGGGAGAATCTATCATCTGCAGACAGGGTTTGGGGTCTTACATCACTGGCAATATCCCTGGATGCTCGTGCAGTCTGGAACGGGATAGCATCCAGCCTGAAGTCATAGCTGCCAGCCCGGTTCTGCTCCCAGGCGTTCCTGTAGACTTTCTGGAGGAGAGAACAAGGGCATTTGAGTGAGGGGCAGCCATTGCCTGCACACTATTTGGTCTCAGCCGGTCTCAGCAGGAATCAGGCCCCATGGATAACTGAGTCCATGGCCCTTCTGAGGCTGAGGGACTTCCTGACTCTAGGATTGATGGAACTGGCTGTAGAAGGTTTCTGATCTTCAGGAGTTGTGGTCTGTGGGTCCAGCTCACTTGCCACACCCTGCCATTCTCAGGGGTCTTGCACCATCTGTTCTGGGTCTGGACCCCCCTCTCTGTCTCATCTTTTCAGGCTTCTGACCCCAGAACCTGGAGCTCCAGAACCGAAGTGCTCCCACATGCTGGAAGTGCTCCTCTCTGGGTCCTCTCACCCACTTCTTGTTCCTCTGGAGTCCCTGAGGTTGAGGGGTTCAGTCTAGCTGTGATGCCTCACCCTACCACTAGGAGGCATGGTATATCTCTCGTGGGGAGGTCAGAGCTTTCATCTGAATTTAGGTCGTCAAGAACCTGACAGCGTACCTGACCCACACAGTTCCTATCTTCTTCCTTCATCTTTCCCCTTTTCAAGTTGACCCACACCCCCCGTAGGGTCTGTAATCACATCCTCTGAGGCCTGAGACCCAGCCACGTCCCCTAGGGAGGCGCCAAACTCTTCATGCCCTCCTGTAGCGATTTCCTTCCAAGATAAGGCAACTCCTCCATGAAAGGAGTCTTCAGGAGACCCCAGCGGATGCTCTCCTTAGAGAAACCCTAGCGGATGTTCAGCCTTAGAGAAACGGGACAGTGGGAGAGTCACAGCACCCGCAGATGACAATGTGCCAGCCCCAGACTGTGTTGCTGCTCGTTCATTCTGAGAGGTGCTGCAGGTCGAGGGCCCCTTGAGAGCCTTCCCTTTGTCACCTGGAAATGGAAGTCAGGACCGGCTCTCTGTTCTGCAAAGACTTGGGGAGTTAAACAAGGGAAGACAGACAGCTGAAAAGCCAAGTCCTCCGCCCACTTTTATTCTGGGTCTAGCACTGGAAGAGAAGCAGGAGTGCCTGGGCCAAGCGGGGCACATCTCATCATCTACCTGCAACTTCCAGTTACCACACCACCCTGACCTCCAACTCCAACACACAGGCCAACTATAGCAGTCCTAAGAAACACAGAACCCAGCCTTGCAATGGGAACCACTAACTGCAGTCACAGCCAGGGGCAAGTGCTTCCACGAACTGGGTCTGTCTAGCTTAACAATGAGGACCGGAAGATATTCAAGAGAAGGAGGCAGCAGACAATAACCCACCAACAAGCCCTTCTACCATCCTGCTTCCTGTTCTGACAGCTTCCAAAGGTGTCTGAGTGGGAAGTAGAGACAAGAACCTCAAACACTCTATGATGGGGAGTTGGCGGGGGCGGGGGCAGTGCTTTCCTAATAATAAAAGCCTACCCCAGATCTGGGCCAGTTAACAACTTTCTACCAACTTCAAGTCCAACACCAAGCTGTCAGTGGCCTGTGCACCCCAGCCTTGGGTAACTCGAGGACACCTGTAGATGCAGTGGCCTGAACTAGGGTTGTCCCCAGTGTGCGAGCTCTCTTTCTCCGGTTGCCCCCCGCCCCCACCCCTACACACTGCTTGCTATGGCGGCATCCTCCTGTGTTTTCTATGCTGCTGAGGTCTCTGCCTTGCTGCCGACTTTCTTTACATTCTGCAGGCGCAGCACGCTTTGATTTGGAACCCTGGGCATCCCTCTTCTTGATCACAGTTTTGTCCTCGTCCTCACACATTAGAGTCATTTGATTTTTGAGTTATTTCGGCTGCCTTGCACATCTCAATGGCTTTCTTTGCTCAGGAAGGTCACTTTGCCTCCACATCCTCCTCACAGAGCACTTGATCCAATTGTGTGCATCCCACACGCCCCTGAAGAAGTGCTCTTTCAAACGAGGTTCACGAGTTCTCCACACCCCATGAGTCCTGGTGGCTAATTTCAGCTCCAGGACTCTGCAGGCTGTCCCGTCCCCCTTGTGAGAGCAAGCACGCTGCTCTTGCCAGCCCAGGGTGGCTGTCTTCCTTAAGCTGGGACCCTCATGAACTAGTACCTTCCTCCCAGGCTCTGGACTGAGGTCCTCAGAGAGTTACTCCTGGCCTCCCCATCCTTGGGAATTAATGAGCTGGACCTTCTATGCCAGCTCTGCAGAGGGGGCGGTCCAGCTTCCCCAGATGGAGGCCGGCCCACCGGAGCTGCTTTCTAAAATTATCCCTCGCTCGCTCCTCAAAAGCATCAAATGGTTGTAATAACTCATATTTACAAAGCACGAGAGCATTCACCGTGCGGGATCCCACAGGGCTTTACAACTGCAACAAACTAATACACACGCTAACTAGAAGGCGCCTCTCTCCAACCCCTGCAAAGGCAGCCACCTCTGGGGTGAACAGCAGCAGCTGTCGATCCACACGCAGCCCCAGGACACAATGGCCAGGCCAGGCAAGGAAGAATGTGTGGACGCCAGGAGGCCCTCGCTGCCCCAGGCCGACACACTCAGCCTGTGTTATTCCAACCTGACGCTGTCTTTTGATTGCCCCGTTTCTTTACCTGTCATCTGGGGATCACAGCATCGCTGGCTGAGCGGCTGCCTATTCTATTACAACCAGGGGCCTCCAACCCCTGCCAACAACAAGCCCGAGTTTAGGAAACAGCGTGTTGGTTATGCACGCAAAGGGCAGATGTCCAAGGGAAGCTGGAGTGTTGGCAGGCACGGTTCCATGCACAAAGGAGCCAGCTACGTTGCGAACGTCTTTTCAAACCGCAGAGTAAGACGGTATCATTCCATCTCCAGGGCCAGATGACCTGAATGCCCAAGGTGTCCAAGAAATTAACAGAGCAGGTGACCTGCCAGCACCTGGGACCATTCCCCTGACTATTACCAGGCACATGACTGTGGCTTTCAGAGCTTCGCCTAGAATAAAGATGTTAGAGCTACAAGAGACTCCCATTTAGCTCAGCTTCATCTCTTCCTGGTTTACAGGTAAGGAAACTGAGGCCCAGTGAGGAAAACAATAGGAAGTCACAGGACAGTTTGTCCTTCTCTGGGTACAGGGATTTTTCATTTTTATGTCCTCCTTCTTAGACTTAAAAGAAAAGTCAAATGAATCACTTGGGGGCTGGAAGTGTTCCAGAAGCGGACACACAGCATACATGCCGGCTTATGGCTACTCACATCACTCAGATGCATTGCGTTCATACGGGCTCGGGTGAAATCCGGGTGGTCTGGGATTGGGGTGTACCTATGCAGGGAGTCTGCATCTCCCAGCCTGTACAGGCGCTGCGGGTGAGATGAAACAGTCAAGGCAGAGCTGAGGTAGAGCTGTCCTCCATAAAAGCCCAGGAGAAAAGCCGATGATTCCTTCCCCTCTACTACATGAAGCAGAATTCATCACTGCTCTTTGAGACAATCCTTCTAGAACTATCTGCTGGGTAGAAAGTGCTTATGTGGCCAGGATCACGTGATGGTAAACACCATCAAAATATTCACATGATCTGTTCCAAAATGGACCATAAACCAACAACCCCCTCGTTGGCCACGCCTGTGTATGTCATTTGGCCACAAGTGGGTGGCTATGTCTCAGACCCTCTGCAACCCAATGCATGCATTCACTAGTAACTAGAGACAACCCCAGGCCTTGAGGCCCCGTTGTTGAGCATGAATTGTTATAATAAAAAGCAGAGAACCTTTTTGTATTATTCAACTTATTACTTGGTTTTCATAATTTACCCAGATCCTACAAAGACACAGTTTTAAGATTAATGCTTTGTCTTGGTTTTCGTTCTTAGAGCATCAATATAAACCTTGCCAACAACTTTAAGAAGCAGTTGAACCCCATCTATTTCTACAGGTGTAGACATCCTATTTCTGGTCATTCCCGAAGTCATTTAGGCTTTGAAAATAGGAACTGTTTGGTGCAGCACTCGGAACTCTGGCCGTTCTGCAATTGTGTGAGGAATAAACCCCTTGGTGAATCAAAGGGGAAAATACATGCAGCCTCCTGTCCTTTGAAAGAGGGAACAGGGCTAAAGTACACAGGGAATACAGACACAAGGAAGCTTTGAGTATAACTAGTCTCTTTTTCACTAGTGGGTTATATGAGGCCTTTTAATTCCATTGCTAACGTTAGTAATTGGGATGTGTCTGGTCTCACGTTTGGTAATACTGGACATCACTATGATTGTAACTCAAACCATAATAACGTCATTTGTAGAGGAGTCACTGTGTTCCTGGTCCTTGCTTAAAGCTGCGTTTGCTTCTTATTTAATTCTCTTTAAGTTCACTCAACCATATGAAATGGTTGCTGTCTCCATTCTCCTACCCCACCCCTTCTTCAAATAAGGAGAATGGGAGAATGTGGCCCATGATCACCCAGACAGCTTGCATTCCCACCTAGCACCAGCCACAGCACCCCACTGCACCCCCAGCATGGGTGAGGCTGAGGAACGCACCTCGTTACAGTCCACATAGCTCTTCCTGGCATGAATGAGGTCTGGAGAGTCAACCACTGTAGTGAACTTGAGGCTGTCTGGTTTTTTACGGTACTTGGTCTATAAAAGAAAAGATTCCTGTGAGAGATGATTAAATATGACTTCCATCTTTAATCCCAGCTTCTTGGGGCCGAACGTATAAATAACAATGGCATTATCAGAAGACAAGCCTTGATACGCAAGGCTTTGTAGGCAGCTGGCGGTCAGGAGTATGGGAGAGGCTCGAGTTTTCCTCTGTGATTAAAATCGTGAGACAATTATTTAGTAGCCTGACCAATACAGATGCGGATGCTCACAGCCAACCATAGGGCTGAGCACGGGGACCCCAATGGAGGAGTTAGGGGAAGGACTGAAGGAGCTGAAGGGGTTCACAGCCCCATAGAAGAACAACAAAATCAATCAACCAGACCCCCCCAGAGCTCCCAGAGACTAAACTAACAACCAAAGAGTACACATGGAGGGATCCATGGCTCCAGCTGCATATGTAGCAGAGGATGGCCTTATCTGGCATCACTGGGAGGGGAGACCCTTGGTCCTGTAGAGGCTCTACGCTAGGGTGGTGAGGAGGAAGTGGGTGGGTGGGAGAGAGAGCTCCCTCATAGAAACAGCAGGGAGGGAGGATGGGATGGGGGTTTGTAGAGGGGAAACTGGGAAGAAGGATAATATTTGAAATGTAAGTTAATAAAATAACCAATAATATACATATGTATATATATGAATTTTCTATAAAGGAATCCTATTAAGAAAAGTGTTAGGCATCAACTGAGCCTCACTTAGACCCTCTCCAAGCAAATTCTCTAAGTAAGAAAACCAAAGAAAGCAGCATTTTCTCAAGGGGACTCTAGGGCCGAGGTCCCAGGCCATCAATCAGTTGTTATTGCTATCTCTATGAGATACCATATGGGAACCAAGTGACCTCTGTACACTGGACCAAACTCAATGGGTATATACGGATTTCCCACATTGCCAATGAAAACTGGGGCCACACTGGATGATAACTGGTCACAGTGTATTTATTAAGAAGTTCCTAATATGTTTAATACCTTCAACTCCCAGGCAATGAATTAGTTGTAGGGAAATATTGTTTTAGGTTTGGGTAGCAAATGGGCTCCAGAAAAGAGCTGGGTATCTGTCAGATGGGAGTCCATCTTGGCATGGTTTCTACTGTGTAAACAGATTCCCTATTCGAAAGGGAATGCTCAGGTTGCCTGTGTCACTCAGGAAGGTGGGTAGATGGTACCTCACTGATGAGCTCTCCAGCCTTCTTTGCACTCTCTATCTGAGGAGATCTCAGAGCCAGCCATCCTGTTCCCTTCATGCCCATCAAGTCTGCCTTGTATCGAAACTGCAGAAAGAAAACCAAGGGCTTCTGTCAAGACCATGCCTGGGACCACCGGGCATCTCAGGAAGGCCTTTGCTTGGTAATAAATAACAGTCAAGAGTAAATAATAACAAGGCCTTCGTAATCACACTTCATCCCAATAGCTCACTGTCATCACTAGAAGACTCTGGACACCAAGTCCGGCTATTTTGGGTTTGTGCATTTTTCCACGAATAAAGGAATACAATAAAGGTACACGAAGCCCCGTCAGCAAGACATGAAACTGGCAGTGATGAGATCCATGGAGAGGCGTTTAAAGAAAGAGCTATGTGCTCAAATCCAAGGATCAACCAGGATTATTTGGGGTTCATTCTGCCAGTGAGGCAGTCTACCACCTGTCAACCAAGAATGGTCTACACTCAGGTTTAGCTGATCAAACGGTTTTGAACCCCGGACGGACACTGCCATGACTCAGAGCAAATTATTTTTCCAAAATGCAACTCAGTCTCTGTCACAATCAAAGGCCAAAACAACCCTTCTTGTGAGGAAAAAAATAATAATTATAAGAGTTCCCGGAGACAAGAAACAGTCTGATTTTTGTTCTTGATATAGTGGCCACACAGAGTGCCAGAGTCAACCACAAGACAGATTTAAAAAGTAAAACAAACTTCAATGTGATGGGCCAGCAATGAGTAGGCCCTTTTAATCTCTTTGGGCCTCAGTTTACTCCTACCCTGCTCCCCCTGCCCCCCATCCCCAGCTATAACCTATTACGATTTGCTCAGATTGCAAAATCAGGCAAAGTCTTATCTGCTTTCTTTATTCTAAAGGCTTGGAAGGTTAGGCCAGTCACACCATTCCTAAGAGAAAATAAATAGGAAGCGTTACAGCGGTGGCTCTGATTCGAGCCCCCAAACTGTCACATCTTATTAGGAGTCCTTGATCTACCTGCGTCGCCTAAATGACACCATCACCCAGGTGCCTTCTTCTCTTCTTTATGGAAATTGGATATTTTTTAAAGGTAGAAAAAGCCTCTCTAAGGAAATCTGAAATTCGGCCCTAAACGAAGTTTGATGGCATCTCTCTAATTTAGATATAAGCCCTGCTGCAACGCAAAATATCGTTCTAGATATCAGCCTCTCGGCCCCTTTAGTTCCCTTTCATTTCAGGATCCACAGCGCTCCTCACAGCCGGCCTCAAAGAGGGTCTGTCTCTGATCTACTGTCTGCTGGTTAATGCCCCTGTGTCAATCCCACACTGCTCTCCGACCGACCGGTGAAGGGGAGGGCATCACTCAGGCTCGGGAGCAGGTTTCAAAACCCCATGTCAGTAAGATTGCTTTTCATAGTGTCTTTTCAGTCTACCGCGGTAATGCTTTTGCCTTCGACTCTGATAAAGAACAGAGAAAATTGGATACATTTCTAAGTTGGAGAGAATAATCCTACAGGGCCCCTTCACAGCCGGGCTCTGCTCCTTTCATGAGCGAGATGAAGTACGGAGCACCCACCCTTTCAACTCGCCTCTTGTTCAGCTGAACAGTACGATTACAGGTAAGACAGAAAGCAAGATGCGGGTTCCCCGAAGAGCTGACTGTGCCTCGACTCCTATAAACAGATCATCCATTGATATCTCAGCCCCCAGCCCAGCTTTCTCTGTCTACACAGACCCTAACAACAACACACTCGTCCCAGACTTCACAACGAAAGAAGGGAGAAAGGAGGGGAGCCGAGAACACTCAACTATCCAAAGACAGGTTCGGAGAATTATTCCAAGGAAGGAATAGACCTTCTCAGACTGCCCAGCTTCATCTGACTAACCCAAATGGCAGACTCTCTTTTCCCTTGCACGTACTAAGGCCTGGAAGCCACTAGAGACATCATGGATGGAGCTTTCCCAACACCCCCATCTTGGAGCAATCTCTTGCAAATTCTGTAAGCACAGCATTCACTTCCTGCATGGTAGCGAGTGTGGGCACCGTGCAAGCAATTGTTCCCAGGAGGAACCTGGAGGAAATTACGTGTTTGTCATGTGAATACAAAAAAAGCATCCTTACTAGCTAGGCAGTGCTTGCGTAGAATCTACCTCAATGCATGTCCGTCTGCCTTGCAAAGGAGGGGTTCTCGTTCTTTATCACCCACAGACTGAATACCATTTCAGATACTAAGAGCCATGGCTGCCACGAGGGCACACCGGAAGCCATCAGGAATACAGAACAGGGCACCTGGGACATAATATAGCTCCCTATGGAAGCCAGAGAGACTGAACTAGGAAGCTGGAGACCAGAGCCAGAAGCCCTGCTCCACCTCTTTCTAGCTGTGGGGCCTTGGAAAAGCATTTCCCAGCCAGCTTGTGACCCAAGGCAGATGGCTTAGATGATGGTGGTATCAGGTCTGGACCTGCAAAAACAAGAGCGATACTCATTCCTTTATATTAAATGAGATTGCAAAGCCTTTACACTCAAGCCCGGCCCAGGAAGTCAGCAAGTCATAGGGGTTCTAGGTTTTAGCTATTCTTTTTTTTTTTTTTTTTTTTTTTTTTTTTTTTTTTTTTTTTTTTTTTTTTTTTTTTTGGTTTTTTGAGACAGGGTTTCTCTGTATAGCCCTGGCTGTCCTGGAGCTCACTTTGTAGCCCAGGCTGGCCTCGAACTCAGAAATCTGCCTGCCTCTGCCTCCCAAATGCTGGGATTAAAGATGTGCGCCACCACCGCCCGGCATTAGCTATTCTTGTTTCTCATGGAGGAACTGAAGCCTGGAGTATTTCTAGAGTCAGCTCAAGGTTACCGCACTGGGAAAGGGTGGGGCATGTATGTTTCCAGACTTCCTACAGCCCTGGTATGAGATTATACGTGCACAGGGAACAACAGACTCCTAACGGACTAAAGAAGCCATAGAAGGCTCTGCCAAGTGTTCATAATGGATGCCCCCAGGCCAGTTCGTGACCCTCGAAGGAAAGCAGAACCTGTGCATGATGTCAGCAATCATGGCCTTGTGAAGTTTAGCCCACGTCGGGAGCATGTCTCAGATCTTCTGGTATAACCTAATGCTTTCTTCCTGGCCGGGACAGGGGAACACAGAAGAGGCTCAACTAACAAACTCCTGTGGTGGGCCTAGCAGTAAAGGGCACTTGCTGCTCCTACAAAGGACTGTTCCTCTGTGCCAGTGCCCACACAAGCCAACTCACAAGCCAACTCACAACTGCCCTTAATGCCAGTTCCGGGAAACAGGGTGCCCTCTTCTGGTCACTGCAGGTACTACACTCACATAGTGTGTGGGTGGGTATGTATGCATGTATGAATGTATGTATCGTGTATGTATTATTATATATACATGTAGATAGATAGATAGATAGGTAGATAGATAGATAGATAGATAGATAGATAGATAGATAGATCGATCGATGGATGGATGGATGGATGGATAGATAGATAGATAGATAGATAGATAGATAGATAGGTAGATAGATAGATAGATAGGTAGATAGATAGGTAGGTAGATAGATAGATAGATAGATAGATAGATAGATAGATAGATAGATAGATAGATAGATAGATAGATAGATAGGAAAGATGGATACGATGACAACTATACTAAAGTTAACACCCGGAACACTATCACTGTCCACCACAGCTGGAGTTTGGACTTTTTAACATCCAATCATAGGCTAAAAACAGTACAAGAGCGTCATGTGGCCATTTCTTAGCCCTCGGAACTGTAAACCAGACCCTGTTTTTAAAATGTAAATATTCAGCCTCCATTTCTCCTTTGAGACTATGGTCTCCATACTTTTCAGATATTCAACTTTTTTCTTTCTTTTCAAAAATAACATAAATCATACCTTTGGGTAGTATTAGTTTTTTTTTTTCCTTTTTCTCCTTGATAAAATAAAACTTGGCATTATGTTGATCCTTTGGTTAAAGGAAAATTTTCGGTGACTCTAAAAAGTCTGAGATCACGGAACAGATCAAACTTTGCTCCTTTTCTGACTCTGGGATGGAGTCCAGGAAGTATAACGACTACCCAGGTTCACATAGCTAGCTAAGGGCAGAGCTGGGTCAGCATCCACCCACTGGCTCAGCAATGGGTTATGGTGAATCACTCATCAATAAGGTTATTATCCTTATAGTCCCTAGCCATTTCTGGGTCTGTGACTCCTGCTTATTGCCTTGAACTAAGAGCAGGCACTGCCCTGGGGGCAGCAGGCACTGCCCTGGAGGCAGCAGGCACTGCCCTGGGGGCAGCAGGCACTGCCCTGGGGGCAGCAGAACTGACGTCTTGTGGGGGACTTCGAAAAGCAGCCAGTCTCTTCCTCAGGCCAAGTCCTTCCCAGAGACGAGCTCCCAGCTAAAGACTGGATTCTCAGCCTGAGTTAATTTTGCTCCCCCGAGGACTTCTTGGAGACACTTTATTACTTGAGACATGAGTGCTCTAAGTGCCTTGAGGTGTTTCTGAACACACACTTCCACTGTTGAGCCCAAACTCTTCCAACAGTAGGAAGACATGACAAGAACTTACAGTCTAAAGTGGGAGTACCTGTTTTTTAGGGTTGGCCTAGGGCCCAGAGAGATAGATGGTGGCTGGCACTATGCTCCACTCTGTGTGTCCCATACAACCACAACACATGATCACTTAACTATTGCCACCATGTCCAAGACTAGGCAAGGACGAGGGACTTGTGCAAGCTCACGTGGCCGGTATGAAGGAATGGGATGAACACCTCAGAACTGTAACTGCAGAGCCTTCCTCCAGGGGCGTGGAGTGCCCTGCTCTTGATTAGGGAAAGATCTGTCCTTTGGGAGCCTTAGGGCCTACACCTGTTGCTACTGTTCTTAGAGCCTACAAGAGAGCCGGAGGTGCAGAGGGCGGGATCTGAGCCCACCTTACCAAGCCTCCCTAGCAGGAAAGGCCAGCAGTTAGTGTGAGTCACGGTCGAATTATCTTTACACCGTTAGCTCCACCCTGTGCTCTCTGCCCGTCCTTGAAACTTCACTTCATTCACCCACTTTCATGTGTATGTATATGTGTGTTCACATGTTTGTAGTCATGAGTGTGTTCATGTGGGGTGCACACTATGTATGTGTATGTTCACATGTGTGTGGGAATGAATGTGTTCATGTGGGGTGCACACTGTGTATGTACGTGTTCACATGTGTATGGCCATGAGCATGTTCATGGGGGGTGCACACTGTGTATGTGTATGTTATATGTGTGTGTTCAAGCCGAGTTGGCACCAGCCACATTCTGCATTCATTGTCTGCTTTCTTCTATGAGGCAGGGTCTCTCACCAAACCTGAAGTTTGCTGGTTTCTGGTGAACCAAGCTCTGCCGCTTGTCCTGGAGACCCGTCTCTGCTTTCCTAGTGCTGGAATGACAGGTGGCTGTCATTCTCATCTGGCTTTTATGTGGCTTCTGGGGACCCAGCCTCTGGTCCCCATACTTGCTTGTCACGTGCTTGTCAACAGAAGCCAGCAGAGGGACATCAAACATTACAACTGGTCTTGCTCATGGTTGGCCTTGAAACTTACTGCTCTAACTGCAGGGATCCCTCTGCCCCCTTCCCTCATCTCCTTTAGGCCGTTTTGCTCAGATGTCAGGACAGTTCCAGTGAGAACTACATGGATGTCCCATTGTAAATGGGAATAAGCTGGGTGGTGGTACACGCTGGCACCACCTGTACTCACAGACTTCAGAAGCTGAGGCAGAAGCACCTCACATCTGAGGCCATCCCGGGCTACACTGAGAGGCCTTGCCTCAAAAATTTGCATATATGCATGAACACATTCACACACACACCACACACACCACATCTATCTTCCGCTTATCTCCCTAGCATGTATCTCCATCTGAGATCCGTTATTCGTCATATCGATCACGATCAATCTCCCTCACAGGGGTTCCAAACAAGTATGGGAGATATGTTTTACTTTTGCTGGTGATGACTAACTGCATTCTCCCAGAAGGAGAGAGGAAATGAAGGGATGAGAAGGAAAGAGAGAAGAGGAGAGAGGAGGGGAGGTGGGAGGGGAGGAAGGTAAAAAAAACTTGAAGCAGAAACTCGGGTAAGAGGAAGTTTCTAAAGAGATGAAAGACAAGATAAGCCAGCAGAGTGCTGGCCTTATAGTAGGTGCTCAATAAATGTCAGTTGAATGAATAGCCCCAACCTGGAGGATGCAGGTCAAGTTTGCAACTGGAGAGGGTTCAGCGGACAAAGAGGAGCCTCAGCGTGGCGGAAAGGAGGTGGGGCTATGGGCGGGGCTATGGGCACTGTAGAGCCTACCTCACTCTGCAGGGCGTGCGCTCTCTTGGCCCAGGCCATCTTCAGATCCTCAGGCAGCGCAGTGAACTCATGGCACTGTGTCCGGTAGTCATGGTCACTGGCCAGGGCCTGGGCCTTCCTGGCATGGACCAGGTGCACCATATCCATGGGCAGGTGGTACTGAGCTCGGCTGCTGGCCGCCTCCCTCCTGTACTGATTCTCACTCTGCAGCTGGCCCATCCATTGGCAGTGCCGTAGCCTTGGGTCGTCACTCACACTCCGGACCCCGATGAGCTGTCCACGCTCCTTCACAAACTCGTGCCTATAGAGAAACTGAAAGGGACAGCCGGCTGATTAGGCGCCAGCGCATGCGTGCCGACCTCACAGCAGCCTGGAGCCCATGCATGCCCACCTGTGCATGTGACTTCAGCACAGGTCTATGTGGGGGAGGGGATCACCTCTTCCTGTTCTAGGTAGTGAGAACTACTTCAGGCAGTTGGCCCGAAACAGGCTCCCTCCCCGCCCTCAGGGCTGAAGGATGAACACATTATACCTCCCTTCCTATCTCATTAAAATCAGATTCTCAGAACTTCGGGAAGCTCCCCGCTCCCCTTGTGTGTCCGGTAGCCAACAGGAATTTTATCAAATAGGGTAAGAAAGAATCTTGTATCTCATCCACTCATATTTGGAGAATCGTTAGGTTAGATCCAAAACAGGATCTGCCCACTTGACGTCCATGTTTTCTGTGGTTTGTTTGCGGGGAAAGAGAAAGTCACTGTCATTGTCCCACAGCTATTGGTGTTTGAGACACAGCTGTGGGTAGTGGAGGGAAGTGACAGAGAGAGACAGGGGTGGGGGCAATTTCCATCTCTTATCTTGTCCCTGTTCTGGGTGTTGCTGCAAACAGGCAACTCTCAGGTGACCGCTGCCCACCATTTGCAGTTAGACCCGAGTGGCCAGCTCCTTCTGCTGGAGACCGTCGCACACATTTAGCCTGTGATCGGCTCTCCCTCTTTTTGCAGAAAGACCTCATTCAGAACTAATATATTCTGCAAGACCTCATTCAGAACTAATATATTCTGCAGGACCTCATTCAGAACTAATATATTCCACCTTGTCTCTCATGGCTATAGGTTTTCTTTAATTCAGAAAAAATCAGCCTCACACATTGTTTTACTTGAAGTTAACAGACACGAGGCAAGATGGAGGTCAGGGGATTCCACTCACATCACTGGCTATGCCTCCAGAGGCCCGCGCAGCCTGGAAGGGGAGGGCGTCTATCGTCAGCTTGTAGCCTTGAGCACGAACGTTATGCCAGGACTCCTTGTATTTTGCCTAAAGTGGGAACACAGGTACATCTTTTAAAACATACATGTGAATCGATTACCAAAGGGTTAATGCCCTTTCCGTTTGTGGCACGGTGTCCTAGAATCCATTTGTGAGCGTCAAACACTTTCTGCTTCGCAGAGCAAACTCTCACTAGCACATACTCTACGCTAGGCTCTGAGCATATGTGTGTATATAACACGCATGTGGATTTGACATGGGCATGTACGTGGGTGCTTTTTAAAAACTTCAGGGAAGACTGGGGAAGCAGCTGTTAGACGGCTCGCAGCACACAGCACAGGTAGCTTTGGAACTTCAGCAGGGACAAAGGCTTACCTCGCTCAGGTTGGCTGCGTTGGCTTTGGCTCGGATGAATTCAGGCAGACCAAGGGTCATCGTGTATTGGTGTCGTGCATCCTCTCCAGCTGCTTTATAGAGACGCTGAACCCAAATTAAAAATAAGTATACAAACAGATGAGCAAACAAATGAAGAAATAGTGAGGTGCTCCACACAAATTAAAAATTAATTAACTGACTAGTAAATAAATAAATAGATGAGCAAACAAATAGTGAGATGCTACGCACAAATTTAAAATTAATTAACTGACTAATTAATTAATCATAAATAAATAGTGAGAAGACAGTGGTGCGTAGGTCCACGCTTGCAGTTAGAAAGGCCTCCCCCGACATAGCTTCAGCCTGGGTTGAGAGACATTTCTTTCAGTACACTCAGTCTGTCTGAGTCACACTGACTGAAATAGAAGGACTGTGTGTGGAACTGCTTTACTAAACACGGAGGAAGATGAACAAGGGGCAAGTGTCCTGAAACTCATTCCCCCGATACAGCAGAAGGTGACCCTAAGACCTGGGACATGTAATGGAAGTCCTGTTGGTGGAAAGGGGTAGCCCTGGTCTGCATCCTCCCCTGATGCCTGAGGATCCCTTCTGGGAGCAAGCTGAGCCAGGACCACCCTGGAGGGCTGGTCCCTGTGATGAGAAATGGGTCAGTGCTTGCCAGCTTCCATAGGGTCAGAAGCCACCCTGAAACAGCCTCTCCACATCACACAGTTTAGAAAGAGGCCGGGAGGGCCGAACAAGAGTTTTCTATCGATGGCATCTCTGTGCAAGATGCTGAACTCTGTCTCTTTCGTGTCCTTATCTTCAGCTGCCACTTCAGCTTCTGAAGGCCTGGGTTGAATTCGGAGGTGAGTGGGAAAAATAGCCCGTCTCCTCCACATAACTTCTGAAAGCTACAGTTGGGAGAATCGTAAGAAGGAGAATGATCCGATACTATGTGTTTGCTTGGCTGACGGGAGAGCCCCAGCAATGGGCAGAGCTGGGAGAGTGGAAGAAATAATTTTGGCAGAGGAGACCCCTTCCCCTCATTTTCTTTCTTATTGGGAATAGCAAATGTTGGGGTGAATAGATCTAGGAGATAGTGACTGAGGTTAAGGTGAAAAAATCCTGACAGTTGCCATGCGACACATGTCTTCCACAAATGGACATTATATTGGTTAGCCACCATCTGCCTAGAATAGGGCCACAGACCAGCTTTCTGACTATGTGCAAACACGTCTGCTGAGGGTGAGCCTGGTCCACGACATCGTAGGGTGTGGCCTGAGGCTGAGATTCCAACCTGCCCCTGGTCTAGAGGAGCCAGACGAAAGCGCAAAGAGGAAGCCAACTGACCCTCCTGTCCCCTGAAAGATGTCTAGGCTCTGTACAAAATGTTCTTTTCTTTCCAAATCCCCCATAAATACAAATGACTTTCCCTTCCCCAGGTCACAAAAATGCACACATCTTTTCTTTTCTTTTAAAATCTAGCCATCCTTAAACAGCCACTGGAGATTTCACCTCATTGGTGATCTGGTTGCTGAACTTGGCATGCCGAAGGTTGGGAGTGTCTGCCACAGCTGTGTACTTGAATGACCCAGGGTGCTGGCGGTATTTACTCTGAGAAAGGAAAGAGATAGCTTGGTAAGAGAGCAAACACTGCTGTAAGTCCTAATTAGAGTGTGTGTGTGTGTGTGTGTGTGTGTGTGTGTGTGTGTGTGTGCACATGCATGCACACATACATGCACGTACTCACAAACATGCGTGCATGCACATGGATGTGTCCCTATGTGTACATGCATGTAGATGCCAGAGGATAATTTGGGGTGTTGTGTCTTCTTTTTGAGATAGATCCCTCACAGGACCTGGAACTTGTTGACTAGACAGCCTGGTGGCCAGAGACCCCCCAGGATCCTCCTGCCTCTGCATTTCCCCACATTGGATTTGGAAGTGTATGCCACCATGCCCACTTAAGCCTCCTTCTGCGCAGGCTGCCGGCCCATCCCTCTAGAATCCAGCAGGCCATCCTCCTCTGCAGGTGAACTGGATCGGCTACACTTGCAGTCTGCACTTGAGGAAACTGGACGTCCTGGGCATCGAGGACACATGAAACACTTATACCTTCAAAACCGCACTGATGTGCAGTGACACATTTGTAATCCTGGTACTGGAGAGGGAGACAGGCAGGTCCCTGGGGCACAGTGGACTACTTATCGAGTTTCTGGTCATGGAAAGACCCTGTCTCACAAAGCAAGAAGGATAGTTCCTAAGGAACAAAGTCTAGGCCCCATGTACACACCCACACAAACACATATGCCCCATCTGCCTGCACTTGGGCTCTGAAGGACATGGGCCATGGAGAGCTTTGAGGCAGAGACTGTTCTTGGAATGCGGAGCCCAGGCCCCTGAGCTCCCACAGGGCACTGTCCACCCGCATTAGCTTGCAGGCTGGCGCTAAACATCTATTCCTCTGTCCCCACCACCATCCTGGTCCTTGGGTCCACCATAGGCATCGTGAGGTGAGCAAGGCTCCCCATGCATTCAGAGAGCTTAGCATTCTGAGTCTATTTACTTTTTTACCAACTAATCAGCAAGTACACAGCAGCCATCTCAAACACAGCTGTCAGAGAGACACCAGGCTTAAGTCAGGGTCAATCCTTACAAAAGCCTGACAGAGGTGCTCTGTAGAACCCCATGTGACTAATTTAGAAGCTGGGGATCAGAAAGGACGGGTAACTAGGCTGAGGTCACAAAGCAGATGAGAGCTGACCGAGAATTTCAATGCTTTATTCGTGGTTTTCAAAGCCTTCCTGCTTTACACTGTACCACAGGGCTGCCCTTTAAAGGACCTAGGGAAAGTGCATCTTATGGGCTTATGAGTCAGCGACTTGATATTCTTGTATGTGTGTTTGTGTGTATATGCATGTGTCTATAAGTATGCATGTGTGCATGTACATACATGTATATGTACAGTGTGTGTAGTAAGTGTGTCTGTGTGTATACAGTGTATATATGCATGTGCCTTCATGTTTGTGCACAAATATGCACATGCATATTTGTGTACAGCATATATAATGTGTGTGCATGACACCCATGTGTGTGCAGTATGTATGAATGCATGTGCAGGCATGTGTGTATACAGTATGTGTCTTTGTGCATATACTGTATGTATGCATGTGCATGCATGTATGTGTACACACATGCATGCATGTTTGTGTACAGTGTATACAATGTGTGTATGCATGTGCATACATGTGTGTATAGTATGTAGTATGTGTGTCTGTGTGTATACCATATATGTATGCATGTGCATGCATGTGTGTACAGTATGTGTATCCACATGTATGTTTGTGTGCTGTGTATACAATGTGTGTGCATGTGCATGTGCATGCATGTGTGTATACAGTGTATATGTATGCACGTACATGTATGTATATATACAATGTGTGTAGTATGTATATGTCTGTATGTATATACTGTGTATATGCATGTACATGCATATATATGTACAGTGTGTGTGTACACATGCATACGCGTGTGTAGTATGTATATGTATATGTGTGTATGAATGCCAGAGGTCAATGTTGGGTATCTTTCTCTATCACCACTCACTTTATTCTAGAGAGGGTCTCTCACTGAATCTGGGCCTCACTCCTTCAGCTAGACTCATTGGCCAGTAAGCTGCAGGAATCCTCCTGCTTCCACTTGCCCAGAACTGGCATTACAAATGTACATCGTGGTGCCTGGCTATGTAAGTGGGTGCTGGGGATCTCAACCTCGGTCCTCACACTCACTCATTTAACTTATCTCCTGAGCCATCTCCCCAGTTCCCACCAAGCTTTCTTTGGTGAAGTCAGTCTGAATGAAAACCTCAGTAAGAACAAATACTGAGGACAAGAGGTGACAGCTGAACATCCAGCCGCCTGAGCGGAGGGACACACATGCACTGTGGCATCTACAGTGAACATTCCGTAGCACGTTCACCCTCTGGAGTCCCATGGTACCTCGCTGATGAGCTCTGAGGCTTTCTTTCTTCCTTCTATCTCCAGCGCTCCAGGAATGACACAGGGAATCCCACGCATGAAGTTCAAGTCCGAGCGGTACAGATTCTACAAGGAATATATAAACGTCAGAAGAGCCAAACTCTACAGAGAAGCAAGAGAAGCCAGGGTCTGCGGACACCATCTGGAAGAGCAGAGCCAGGACTCTAGGCAGCCTGGGTCTGTCTGTCCAGATGGGGCACCACTCAACAATGCTGCTCGTGCTTCTCTGCAAAGCCTTACCAGGGGAAAACGTGGGTCAGAAGGAAGTCACTCAGCTGTCACTTCGCTGTGAGCAGCTGTGACAGGGATGCTGGATGGAGTTTTGTTTTAATGTGAGCTATCAAAACCTAAATGCTGGAGAGGATTATGGCTAGAAAGTCAGGTGTCTCGGGGCAAAGGTACAAATGGTTTAACCAGGCTTTCAAACAAAAGCCAGCAGCAGTGGGTGGTATCAATTAATCATGGGTAAAGGAAGAACTAATGAATGAATCCAAAATAAGTTGGCAAAGACTCGTTCGGGTCTGCACCTCTGTGGGTAAGTGTATTTTTAACACTAACCCTGAGTGATTTGTAATGACAGTTAAAGATCCCCCATGTATACTCCCCTCAGCCAGCAAAGCACCGGGTGTGCTGCCCTCCGACTGGTACCACAGCACCAGACAGGCTCCAGGGCTCTGCACAAGTGGCAAACGGCCTACAATGAGCACGGCAGCTCCGTCATCCCTACAGCTGTGCTCAGGTTCCTGGTAGTTAGTGCCGCCACTCAGTAAATGCTGTGTGTAAGCACAGTGTTCGGAGGGTGAGAGATCCCAGATCTGAGCACCAACCGCTTCACTTGCCCACACTGTGAAACCACAGGTCTCATTGTCCTCAGCGGCTCTAGTTGCCTGCACGTTCCTAGAACAGGCAAACCTAGCAGGCTGGGGAAAAAGGTGGGTACCAGGGATGCCGCCATCTTTGAGGAAATCACACCTCGCTTCCTCAGGAACATAAGACTACCTTACTTGCTTTGCAGAACAGGCATCAGGAGTTGGGCATGCCACCAGAGGAGTGAAGATACCTCTCAAGGGCCAAGAGGACCCTGGGAGGCATCTCCAGGGCCTGACTGCCTAGCCTCGATCTGTGCTCCCCCTCCCCTTAGAATAGCAAGAAGGTTTTCCACCCAACTTGAGGCCAGGGACAAATCCTGAAAACCCCACCAACCCATATGGCATCTCATCCCGTCCCTCACGTACAGTTGACCCTATTTAGACTACTGCATTTTCTTCCATGCGTCTTGTACAACTTCTCTGAGCATTACCAAAGGGATATCTTGGGGGTTGAATGAGGTAATTTCTAAATACAATGCTTTGAATTCAACAGGGACTCGCAAGCACGTGGCTGTTCTCACTGGGGTGACGTAATTGTGCCTTAGGATGGTGTGGGAGCTCTTGGGCTAGATAAAGAAGTTTAGGATGCCTGACCTAAAGAAGCTACAAAGAGCCACGAGGAACTGGAGGGTTACTGCCTTGCGGTCTGAGCTGCCAGGAGAAGGGTCCTGAAGGAGAGGCCCGGGCACTTTACCTCACTCTGTAACTTGTGAGCTTTCTTGGCACAGCTCAGCCTCAGGTCTTCTGCCAGGGATGTGTGTTGGGGGAGCGGGTGTCTGTAGTCCTGGTTGCTGGCCAGGGTTTGAGCCTTTTTGGCATGCACCAAGGTTACCATATCCAGCGGCAGATGGAAGTGAGCCTTTGAGTGTTCAAAGCCTTTCTTATAATTCACCTAGAGGGGCAGGCAGATCAGCAGCCATCATTTCAAAGCTACTATTTGCACAGGATCATCAGGGAGAGCAACTATACAACACAACTATCCCATCAACCGGAGACACATGTTGCCCCCTTACAGATGCACACCTGATAAGCATGCTTAAGTCTGGCTCATGATTTTGCAGCTCTTGGCCCTGGAAGTCACTGACCTGGGTACAGGGGTCATGGCTCCCTGACTAGGGGAAAATATAGACAGGAGACATATCCAACACCAGGTAGCCCCATAATCAATTTCCTAGTTCACCCCATTTTACATTGTCAAAAAGGCTCATGAGATACATCCAATATACTCCCCTAATATATGCTCAAGTTCAGGGGTTCTCAGGTCATGGCACTTGGCAAAGAACTTTGTCAAATACTAGATGGATTCCTAGTCAATCTGAGAGCCAGCAGGAAGAGAGGGTTGTCTGAGAGTAAGTCCTGAGAATAGATACTCATTCCTAAAGCCCAACATATATCTTGAAAATAGAGGGAGACACCCATTTCATGCTCATCAGTCCCAGTAGGGCTCTGTGAAGGCTGGTAGGCGGTTCTTACCTGGGCCTCCTCAGAAGTAGGATGCAGACTCACCAACCCCTTCCTTTTACCAACTGCCCTCTGACACTCAAGCCAAGCATGTGGCCCAACCCTCCCATTCATAAATCACACCCTCATCCTCAGAACAAGGCCAGCTCCCATCTAATCCCATACTCAGAGGTCAGCAACCCAAGACAGAAAGCAAGAGTGGAAACAGGAAGACCGAGGCAGAGAAAAATGGCAGAGAACAGACAAAGCTGTGGGGCAGGAGGGAGGGGGAAGAGAGGGAGAGAGGGAGAGAGGAAGGGGAGAGGGAGAGGGAGACAGAAAAGGAGAGGGAGAGGGAGAGAGGGAGAGGGGAAGGGGAGAGAGAGGGGGAGAGAGGAAAGGAGAGGGAGAGGGAGAGAGCATGTACTTCCTCTTTCTAACTGCACTGGGCAAGTGACTGAGTCATTCACTCGACCTCAATAAGCCAGTGGAGAGCCTAGAGAGACAGCTTGACCAGTAAATAAGATAATATATAAGCTAGACCCCTGTAACATGTTGGGCACAGCTTTTACCCCTGACATTTGCCCCTCACACATGTGCAAGGAGGTTGCATATACACCTGTGGACCAGAGTCCACAAGATCATATTAATTGTCAAAGGGTGACAGCAAATCAGGTACACAAATAAGAATAAAGTGGTGTGTGAGGGTGTGTGTGTGTGTGTGTGTGTGTGTGTGTGTGTGTGTGTACACCCCATCTACACTGAACTGTTAGCAAGCAACTTCAATTGGCTATAGCCTCCAGGAATCCAGTCTAGCATCTAACAAGCATTCTAGAACTTTCATAAAAATCTTTTCCCATTTCTGAACACTTGTGGTAATTCTCTCTGTGACCTACAAAAATAAAGTATCTCTGCAGACCAAACAAACACATCTCCTAGACCACCTAGATCCAAATCAGAGAACGCCCAGAGAACGGAACTAGGAGGTACACAAATCCAAGCACATTTCAGAGGAAGAAGCTAAACCCTGAAAGAGATTCCATCACTCAAGTCAGGAGCAGCAGTGTCACCCACTTCCCAGAGGCTGGGCGACCTGGGCTGGTTGTTCAGGAGCAGCGTCAGGTGGGCCCTCCTCAGCTCCTGCCTCCCCTCCCACTTACATCACTCTGCAGCGAGGTCGCATGTACTGAATGTACAAGGCTGAGGTCACCTTCCAAGCTCCGGGAGCCGAGCATCTGGCCTTTCATTCTCTCAAATGCTTCTTTGTATTTGTACTAAAGGGAGAGAGAGCGGGAGAGAGTAACAGCTCAGGGACAAGGGACACAGAATGGAAGAGGTGGGTATTGGGCGAAAATGTTTTGTTCTTTTGACAGTAACTGGGTGAGTTAAAAGGGAGTGCGCAGGAGTCATGGAAAAGTCTATTCTTTCATATGCAAGACTCCCAATGACTAAAGGGCTCCAATTTGAAATGGCGGAAGCCTTAGTGCTCGGGCAGCCCAGGCTGGGAGACGGTATGGGCATCGTTAGAGGGCTCCTCACAGGCCAGCTTTATGAAATCTCTTGGTGGAGCATGTATTTCATCTGCGCGGGTTCCATGTTTACAGTCTGGCATTTGCCTTTGTGCCCCAGACTAGGGAATTTTTTGTGTGAGATGCACTCTTTCTCACTGATCGTTATCTGATTGCCCTAACACAGTCGGTTTGGATGGGAGAGGATATGAAATCCACAGGCAAAAGAAGGCAAGAGTTAGAGGCAAAAGAACTGAAACAGGTTTGGATGAAACGTTGCCACAGAACTGGACGCTCACGTCACTTATAACTTCACTGGACGCCTTTGCAGCCTGGAACGGAAGGGCATCCAGCCTCAGCTTATATCCTCCATCTCGAAGCCGGCTCCAAGATTCCTTATATCGAGTCTGGCGGGGAGAATGGCACGGGTGTGACAGGCTCTACATTCTCCCCTCCCCCACGCCCCAGGGACATGGTTCACTGGGTCTCCCTCTCTCACCCACAGCCCCACCTGGGGTTAGAAGTCACTGTGGCTTAGAATGGATTATATCCTATCATGAGCTCCTGCCTCTCATCCACCCTTGGCTCGCGAAGCCATAGAAGGGATGGGCTCAGAACAAGGGCTTAGATCTGACAGGCCTAGCTAGAGCTTGCTAAGCAGCAAGCTCAGTAAAGAGGCATAAGGCATAAGGCTGTTGCTTGTATAGTTCATGATAGAAGATGGAGAATAGCCAAACGGCACTACCAATGACCAGGAATGGCTGTGAAGGGGCTCTGGAGAAACTACAGAGGGAGGAGTTGAGATCCCCAAATGTGTCTTCGGCACAACCACCAGCTACCTCTAGCGTTATTGAGATGTGTCGTCCGTATTTCAGCTCCTTCGTGTGGAGGTGTTGGTATAAAGGGGATACTTTTCCTCACTCATTCTGCCTAGTGAGCTCACATCTTGCACAGGACACTAAATCATTCATAGAACCCAGTGCAAACACCAGTGTGCATCCCCTTGTTTCCAGCAATCATAAACCCCAATAGCATGAAGCCCATGAAGGCACTCCATCCCCTCCTGTCTCGGAGCCCAGTATCCCACCATAGTATAGTGCTAGCACAGGGCGCCATGATGCCCATGAAGACTCCCCGGCCTCACGCCTCTAACCCAGCATCCCCTTCGGCAGGTTCACCTCGCTGATGTTCATGGCGTTCAGCTTGGCCAGCAGGACCTCAGGCAGGTCTACAGTCTGCGTGTAATGGTGCTTTATGCTCTCTCCTCGCTCCCTGTACAGTCTCTGTGGGAGCAGAGAGGACTTTGCGTTACACCCAGAGCCATCCCCCTGAAGCCAGCAGCCACATAGGACTCCAAGAGTCAGAGGGCCTGCAGCTGCTGTGTCATCACAGAGAGCTGATCAAGGCCCCCTGCCTCCACCCAGATCTCTCACAGCTAGCACAATGAAACTCGCATCACTCTCTCGTCAGCTCTACATTCCAACTCAGAGCATGACAGGTGGAAGCCTTCCCCACCACCAAGGCTACACTCACGCTCTGCTGAGACAAGTGTCAACTGGAGAAAATGAGGTCTGGCCACCCCTTGACTCATCTGGCTAATCACCTCAAGCTATGTAATAGGGACTGGGGACCCAGAAGGCACACAGGTGATGGCATTCTGCAGGGGGTGTCACAAGCCCGCCAATACCTTCCTTCAGTCTCCACCTTTAGGATTCCTGACCTAAAAAATATTCTCCTCGCAAGTTCGGGTTTTCTTTACCCAGAACTCACAGGGAGCTTCAGGCAGCTCACAGGTTTCTTGATGGCATACAGAGTTAGCACAGCCTCCTGAGAAACTTTCAGAATTATGTGTTCCCATCCCAGTGCCTTTGGGGCATGTCCAGGGTTCTACATATCACAGCAGCGCCCCCTAGAGTTGCTTAGGATAAGGACACAGCAAGTGTTTTTCCTCCTCAAGAATTTCTTGTCCAACTATGTTGCTCAGAATTCAGTTTGGTTCTGATGAGCAGATAAACAAGAAATCAGTTCCTAAGTCCAAAATTCTGGGAAGCATGCTGTCTCGCAGCCTGAAGAGTACCCCAGCCCTTTTGGGGTACCTGTAGACAAAGATACAACCGGAATTTCTTATAAAGCCACACAGAGAATTTTGAAAGCTGGATCCCAGGGTTTGTCAATATTTTTGTGTGTCAGATGTTGAATATTTTAAGATATTTCAAAGCCAAGCATGCCTTACACACAGATCTGTGTACTTCGCTCAGTAGTAGCAGCCCGTTAATTCCTGTGCCTAAGGGAGTTTTTATAAGACCTCAATATTCTATTTAATCTCTAGTGAACTGAGCATGGGGTCAAATCTTGGTTTCCAGTAATATACAGAATATGGTAAGTGGCTTAAAAGCCAGGCTCATATCCACAAATCAGCCTCAAATCATTTTTGAAAGCGTGGGGAAATGAGAACTCAGTGTCAATATCTGCCCTCGGATCCCAAAGAGCCCCGAGCCTCATCCCAATTAGCCAGAATCTTACTCCGAGTTCTAGCTCTGAAAACAACATATTTGAACAAAAGGAGGAGGGGGGAAAGGGGCCTCTCCGCCACAAATCTGCAAGCTATGCAGAGGCAAGGAGGAACAGCATCCAAGGCAGCAGTGGGATGCAGAGCCCCACTTGGCACATGAGTAGAGGAACGCCCCGTTTGCATCCTAATGAGGAAGGAACCCCACTAAGGGGAGCATCATGAAAGACAAGGGTCCCTTCATCCTCGGGACTACAGAAGGAGCAGACCCGAGATCCCCTCGGCTTCAATCACACCGCTGAAAGAGCGCACACTCTCGGAGTCATAATGTACATTATCACTTACATCCACTGCTTGGGTATAACTAATCCTGGCCTGGACCATCTCCGGAGTGTCTTTAATACTGGTAAACTTCAAAGCATCAGGCTGCTGACGGTACTTCTTCTGTTGAGCAGGGAAAGATCAAAGCTGTGAATTTTGTGCCGCTCTTTCATGCCATTTGAAAGGGAGAAATCACAGGTTGCTTGAGATTAGAGTGAATTTGTGAACATAATTATTATTCGGCTTCCTCCATCTTTATTTCTTAGGTACCTTCAGGTTAATATTTGTTTCCATTTAAGAATAACCTTGTGTCAATTAACATTAAAGTATTGCTACCCGGTGCAAAGACAACATCTCAAAATTACATTACACCAGTGAAATACTGTAGGGTATACACTTCCAAAGTGTCCTTTCGAGAGCCTTCAAATACTGTGTCGCAGGTGTTTATGTCTTAGTTTGGCAAGAAAGTGCACTCCTGGTTACATTTATCGACTGAAGCTTTCTGTTTTCCTTCCCCTAAAGGACCCAGTAGACATTATCACAATCAAAACCCTGCATTTAATACACAGGGCGTGTTCATTGTAGACTATGCTTTATTTAGCATATGTGCTAATTCTCAAAGAAATTACGGTAGGGAGAAGGATCCCATTACCATTGAAAGGATTGCTCATAACATTTGAGAGACATAGAATGTGTGCACTAAACAAAATAAAAAGCAACAGAATACTTAAATGCCGACAAAGGTCTAGGTGACTCTGTTTGAAGAACTCTGGATAGAATGGTCAAGTTCATGCCTCGATCTTTTAATCAAAGCCCGTTTTCAGAGCCCAAAATATAGTCTTAATGGTACAGTGGTTTATTTTCTCCGAAATCATATTTTTTCTAAACACCTGCTCATTTGCCTGCTTGAGCTGGTGTATACTCTACCAGGCTGTCTTAGGTGCAGTTAAGCCCAGCCAGCCACCAGTGTTTTGCAAATGAAGCTTTACTATAACATAGCCACACTCATTCACTGATATATTCTCCATAAACATTTTCAGTGAGCTGTGATGGGGATTATGCAATTAGCAAAGCGAAAAATATTTACAACTTGGGGCTAAGCAGAGTAGTTGTAATGACTTCTGTGTCATACCTCAGATGCATGTGTATGTGTGTGTCTGTTTCTGTGTTTATATGTGAATGCATGTATACATGTATTTATGTACATGTGGATGAACACATGAATACATGTGTATACATGTGTGAATTCAATTACATGTGTGTGAATGAATGTGTACATGTATCTGTGCATATGCGTGTGAATGCATGTGTACATGTATGTGGATGAATGTATACAAGTGTGAATGAATGTATATGTGCCTATGTGTGAATGTATGTATTCATGTGTATAAATGTATGTATATGTATGTAAATGAATGTATACATGTTTGTATACATATGTGTGAATCATGTATACAAGTGTACATGTATATAGAAATGCATGTATATGTGTGCATGTGTGTGTTTCTGAATTCATATATCCATGTGTATTTGCGTAAATATGAGTGTGAGTGTGTCCATATTCATCTGTGGCTCTTTCCACAGTGTCTAGTATTCTCTCTGAAAGTTAATCAGCACAATTTGACAGGGACCTAGAAACACCAGATAGCTAGGGGAAAATTGTTACAATACGTCTTGTGTAATATAAAGTTTGGTAACTGGTCTGAAGCAAGGCTGTTAAGAACATAAGCAAACTTCTAGAGAAAGCAAAATGAGGATTGTACTATGACACACGGAGCAAGTGATTGCCCGGAAATCCTTGGTGCCAGACTTACACATATAAGGAAATCACCGAAGTCTAAACTGAAAATGAGCAGGTAGGGAGTGAAGCTGCTCCTTTATGAGAAGCCCAATGCTAAGGCTGGGGAGGTTAATCCTTCAATGTAGAGGCTTGTTCCCATCGCTTTAAATGTTTATGCGGCTGAGAGGCACTTTCTCTAATTAAACAAAAAAACACACAGACCAGCATTAACCCCACTTAGGTCCCAGGGCTCTCTGAGTCTTAAGTGACGAAGAAGGTCTCTGAAAAGTAGGTCAGTGTGTCCAAGGCAAGGTTAGCAGTTTTGTCTAACGTGTGAGGAGACTAGACAGCGGATCCTTGCAACACTGGGCAAGGGCACTACAAAACCAACATGGTTGCCATTCTGCACTGTCAAAACTAAAGTCTTCAAGGGCTATGCAAGCTTAGGGCTCCTCCCTGTCCAGAAAGACCAGTCTACTCTCAAGTCAATGGAATGCTCACTTGCCTTCTGGACACAGGCCTTCCCAATAGGCACGAAGGGGGAGAATTTGGGAGTCTGGTGGTGCCAAGCCTCTAATGAGCATGAGCTTCACACCACAGTTGGCAGCGGCGCTCTGTGTGGCTGCCATTCTGCCCCCTAGAGGGCATGTGCTGCCTGCCGACATCTGCGACATCTGCAAGCTTTCTTTCAGGTTGCCACTGCTTGACAGAGAGTGCTTCTGACACCTAGAGGCCGGAGGTGCTGCTGACCATTCCCCAGAACAATGTGTCAACAGCAGAGGCGGAGCCTGACCCTCAGGAAAACTGGCCAAGAGCAGGAGAATGGCTGTTCTCATGGGCAAAACTGCCTTCCGGTCCCCTAGGGTGGCTGCCCCCTGACAAGATGAGACAGTAGAAGGGACGTGTCCCTCCCACAAGAAAGAGACAAGTAGGTGCCTGTGCTGGACAGCATTGTGAATAGTCACAAACTGTTTATACAGGGGCAACAGAGGAGAAATGCACATAGGGCTATAGAAAAGCTTCCTGGGCACCACAGACCTATCTTTCACCATTGTTCCTGGGCTGCTTCATTAAAATGGTAAGGGGTGGGGAGCAATTGAGCCCCGTTTGGTTGTCATTATTATACATAATATCCCTTGTCACCCACTTTGGTTTTGCCAGGGCTCTCTAGGCCCCTACTGGTGTGTGTTTGGTGTGTGGGTTCTCACTAATTACCAGCCCTAGTCCGGGTCTGGATGCCTTTCATGTGGCTTTGCCTTTTGAGTGGAAATGATTTTAATTTCATACAGAAATGCCGCACGCAGAATGCAACCAAGCCCGTCACAAGCTGTCAGGGAATCTCACCTCACTAATGAGTTCTCCTGCCTTCTTCGCCTGCTCCACATTTAATGACCCGGTGGCCACCCAGCCTGTGCCTTTCATCCACTTCAGGTCTGCCCTGTATTGGTTCTGACAAAAGACAAAGGAAGGGGGAGAGGCAGGCCAGTGTCACTGTGAAGCCATTTAAAGGGCTGATAGTGTTCCTGATGTGCTCCACTATCACCATGAAGCCATTTAAAGGGCTGATAGTGTTCCTGATGCACCCTTGGTGCCAGCTGAGCCAAATCAAATGCCATTGTCTTACCTGTTTCTGATGAGTTGTGAGTAAGGCCCCCAAATATACAACCAACCCCCCCTTTAATCAGAGGTTTACCTGTAGACGGTGGCTTTGGGCCCTACCCAACATCACACTTGGTATGCTGAGTCAGCCTGGGTCCTCATTAGGGACTCCCATCTTCCCCCTGGACTACAGCATCCTCACTGTTGGCTGTGCCAGCATTGTTTAAAGTGACATGTGGGGAAGAAGACTGTGATGGCTCAGAACAGAACTAAGTAGGAGCCACTGGATGGACTGCCATGGCATCATCTCTGCCCTCCCAGTACTGTAGGGAATGGGAGAACAGGTCTCACCTCTTCAGTAACTATTGAATAGTTTTAATGAAAATTCTTTAAATGAGCACTTTTCTTGAAAGGTAGTCTATCATCTATGCATCCTGAAACAGACATTCCAGGGAGGAATAAGGAATACAGGGATATTCTCCCCTCCCTGCCTTCTCCTTCCTCTCTCTCTCTCTCTCTCTCTCTCTCTCTCTCTCTCTCTCTCTCTCTCTCACACACACACACACACACACACACACATGTGACTCAGACACAGAGAGAAAGCAGAACCAAGCAAAGGGTGCAAGGCGGAAGCAGAGGGAGCCGTTGAAGGTCAACAAGCCGTTGAAGGTCACAGAACAGAACCAGCAGAGCTGGAACAAGCTGTCAGTGACACTCTCACAGTTGACCAAAGCTGGGGGTGATGCCAACACATTCGACTCCAGCAACAGAAAGAAACCTCCCACATAAGCTCTCTCTAGCTGGCTGTTGGCACGACTGCAAACCAGCATAGGATGAACAGAGTTCATCAGGAGGAGGTAAAAGAGTTTCCACTGAGGGACTCAGGAATGCGCACCCCAGAAGCATGAATTGTTGCCCTGAAGAATCTGATAAAACCAAGATTTAAAAACAGACGAACAACAACAACACCAAAAAGCAGACGAAAAAACAAAACCAGCAAAGGTGCACACGTGCGTGCACACACACACACACTCACACTCTCTCAAACACACTTTCACATACACTCAAACACACTCACACTCTCACACACACTCAAACACTCTCACACACACTCTTACACACATACACTCATACACATACTCACACTCTCTTAGACACACACACATTCTCTCACACATATACACACTCTCTCACACACACACTCACACTCTCTCAAACACACTTTCACATACACTCAAACACACTCACACTCTCACACACTCAAACACTCTCACACACACTCTTACACACACATACTTACACATTCACACACATACTCACATTCTCTCACACATATACACACACTCTCCCACACACACACACTCACACTCTCTCAAACACGCTTTCACATACATGCTCATACTCACACACATACTCATACTCTCTCACACACACTCACACTCACACTCTCACACACTCAAACACTCTCACATACACTCTTACACACATACTCACATACACTCACACACATACTCACACTCTCTTAGACACACTCACACACACATTCTCTCACACATATACTCTCTCTCTCTCTCTCTCTCTCTCTCTCTCTCTCTCTCTCTCTCTCTCTCACACACACACACACACACACACAGGTCTCTGTATGCACAGGCTCTGAGCTTACATCACTCTGCAGGCCATAAGCCTTCTTGGCCCACTCCACCTTCATGTCTGTGGGCAGAGCCGTGAAGCAGTGAGACGCCGTCCTGTAGCCTACATCTGTGGCTAGGTGCTGTGCCTGGCGAGCATGGGCAAGGTGGATCATGTCGAGGGAGACGTGGTACTGAGATCTGGTATCTTCAAAGCCCTTCTTGTACTCCAGTTCACTCTGTAGCTTCGACATCTGCAGTGAGTGGCTCATCTGCGAGTCCCCCTGTGCGCTCTTTGCCCCAATGAGTTTGCCTCTGGACCTTTCATAGTTCTCTTTGTACTTCACCTGAATGTAAAGCATGGAGCGGGACACAGGTCAGTCTCCCCAAGGAACGGGGAGGCTTCAAATCATGGACACGAGGTTAACAACAGCCATCTATCTACCTGGCGGAATCCTATTGTGGGCAACTGATGCCTTTTTTAGTTATAATATTCCATTATCCATAAAGATCCCAAGTCAACCATAATTATGCCATAAAACATGTTATAATGCAACCAGTAGGCGAAGGGCTTCTCATCAAACTGACAAAGGGAATATCACCACGGGATGCTGCATGTCATTCCAGACCTACACCACCCTCTGTGAGGCGTCATCTCCGCCCTCTCAACTCCAGGTGTCCTTCACTTGATTTCTCTTTAATCTTTTGTGCTTTTAAAGACTTGTTTATTCTTAGCTTATGTTTATGGCTGTTCTGCCCGCATGGGCATTTGTGTCATATGCATGCAGTGCTTTAGGAGACCAGCAGAGGGCATCAGGTCCCCAGCAACTGGAGTTACAGAGCTTGTGAGCAGCCACGTGGGTGCTAGAAATTGAAAACTGCCAGTGCTTTTGACTATAGTCATGTCCATGTCTCTAGTGCTTTAAGATCGTGTGTGTGTGTGTGTGTGTGTGTGTGTGTGTGTGTATGTGTCTGTGTGTGTCTGTATGTGTGCCTGCATTTGCGTCTATATTTCTGTGTGTGTGTCCATGTGTGTCTATGTGTGTATGCGTATGTGTGTCTGCATCTGTGTCTATGTGTCTGTGTGTGTGTGTCTGTATGTATGTCTGTATGTGTGTCTGTCTTTATGTGTGTCTGTGTGTGTCTGTTGTGTGTCTGTGTGTGTGTATGTCTGTCTGTGTGTATGTGTGTCTGGTTGTATATGTGTGTCTGGTTGTATATGTGTGTCTGTGTGTGTCTGTTGGTGTGTGTGTGTGTGTGTGTCTGTGCGTGTGTATGTGTGTCTGTCAGAGTGTGTGTGTATGTGTCTGTGTATATATGTGTGTCTGTGTGTGTCTGTCGGTGTATGTGTGTGTGTGTCTGTGCGTGTGTGTCTGTCGGGGTGTGTGTGTCTGTGTGTCTGTGTGTGTGTGTGTATACATATGCACACATGTATAAAGGTGCCAAGGGAGAGCAGATGAAGATTTCAGAGGTCCTGGATCTAGACTTACAGGCAGTTGTGAGCCACCTGATATGGGTGCTGGACCCAACTCCAGTCCTCTGGAAAAGCAGCAAACACTTGTCAGCTCCCAGTCATCTCCTAGCCCCACTTTTGATTTCTTTTTAAACAACCTGTTGCCATCCAATAAGCTGACTTGCAATCTTTAAAGATAATAGACCATTATAACTAAAATGCAGTCACAAAACTAAAACAGCACAGAGCATCCCTAGCAGGGCTTCGGTTGAGAGAGTTCCAGAGTTCTGAGAGGGAGCAGGGGAGGGTGTGCTGTCTGAAGACAAAAGATGTGTGACAGAGTTCAGCAAGAACCAAAAGAAAGAGCTGTGGGGACAGCGTAAAGACCACGGATCCAGCCGCATAAAGACCACGGATCCAGCCAGGTGGCAAGAGCTGTGGGGACAGCGTAAAGACCACGGATCCAGCCAGGCGGCACTGTGTTCAATGCTGGCATTCTTGTGCTGTGAGGAGATTCTATGCTTCCAACAACAGCATTGACGCCATCTCTGTTTACTGTGGGCCAGACATGGGATAAACCAAGGGCACTCACACACCCACCGAGTGTGTTAAAATGGCAGACTTTAAATGGTATGTTATATGGTAGACTTTAAATCAACTCCATCACCAAACCACTAGATAAGCTGCTATTTTCTCTCCTCTCTGTCTCTGTCTCTGTCTCTGTCTCTCTGTCTCTCTCTCTCTCTCTCTCTCCCTCCATCCCCCTCCCTCCCTCTTCCCTCCTCCCTCTTCCCTCCTTCCTCCTTCCTGTATGTATGTTTTCTTTTAATTTTGGTTTATGTTTTGTGCTCTTGTTTGGTTTTATGCTTGTCGTTGTTTAGCTTGCTTTGGCTGGCCATGTCTTTGGAGGCAGGTGCCAGATCCCCATAGTGAAGCAGGTCTTAAACTTTTATCCTCTTGTCTCTGCCTCTAGAATGCTGAAATTACAGAAATGGGCTGCCATAGTTCGTCCCCCTCCTCCTTCTCCCCTCTGCTCTCTCCCCGTCCCTCCCTTCAATTCTGTCTATTTATGTCTTTCAGACATGACTATCTCAAGGAAGGAAGCACAGATCTTTTCTACACTCTGGCCCACTTACCACCCATGTAATCCATAACAAATTGCATGGGACAGAAGAGCATGCACATTGCTCTGTCTTGGGTCCTCGTAATCTTGCAGTTACCAGTTTGCCAGTAACTGGAATGTGGAAAGGTTTAACCATCTGCTTAATTCGCAGCACCAATGCATGACAGAAAGGACTTTCATCCAAAGTCCATCTAACCGAAGAGCATAGGCTCTGAACCACGAACAGGCTGTCTCAGTCACCCAAGAAGGAGAGGGTATTCCAAGACTCTTGTCACTGTAGTTTTGGCTTGCTGAAAAGTTGGTGTGTGGCAACGGCCCTGACCACGGGAGTGGTGACCTCACTGTGAAAGACTTGTCATGATCCCAATTCACCAGATGAACCCCAAGATTTGGGGAGACGAAGATGCTGCCCAGCCAGGCAGCAGCAGAGTGCGTGCATCCGGCTCTAGTGCCCAGGAGACTCACCTCACTAGCCAGGTCTCTCTTGGCTTTGGCTGTCAGGAATGGTAAGGAGTCAAGCCTCAGCTCAAAGCCTTTCGCCTTCTGCTTTTCCCAGCTGCTCTTGTACAGGGTCTGGGGAGATTTAGGGGAGCAGTGGTTATCTTTAAGTGAGGGTTCCTCTAGAACAAGTGGTTCTCAACCTTCCCAGCGCTGTGTCCCTTTAATACAGTTCCTCATGCTGTGGTGACCCCAACCATAAAATCATTTTCATTGCTACTTCATAACTGTAATTTTGCTACTGTTGTGAATTGTAATGTAAATATCTGATATGCGGGACATCTAATATACTACCCCTGTGAACCCCCCCCCATGGGTCCTGACCTACAGGTTGAGAACCACTGCTCTAGACTTGTGAAAACCTTTCTAAAGAGCAGCAGCAATGGCTTCTTTCCCTAGCCCAAGAACAAGGCCTCTTCGCCCTTCCTGAGGGTCACCGGGCATATCTGACTTCCATTACAAGAAGCAAGGATTAAACCTCACATTGCTTTAAAGACATACCCCAAGAACATCATAGAACTCTCACAAACATGACAGATGCTACAATATCCCTTGGGTCAGCACAAGACTCAGCCACAGGGCTCAGCCACAGGGCTCAGCCACAGGACTCAGCCACAGGGCTCAGCCACAGGGCTTAGCCACAGGACTCAAAACAGGGCTCAGTCACAGGGCTCAGTCACAGGGCTCAGCCACAGGGCTCAGCCACAGGGCTCAGCCACAGGACTCAGCCACAGGGCTCAGTCACAGGGCTCAGCCACAGGACTCAGCCACAGGGCTCAGCCACAGGGCTCAGCAACAGTCACAGGGCTCAGAGGTTTCTCTCCTGAGCCACCCCTCCTCCAGCCTCCAGTCCTAGGGCCACTCTTTGTCCCTTCCATCCCTAACCTCCAAGCTTTAAGGCCTTTTTTCTGGAAGACCTCCCTTCCTTTCAGAGTGGAAATCAGTTCGGCCTCTGCCCATCTCCTGTTTCTCCTTCCTGCCTATTCCCAGGTCAGGATGACAGAGACTTGAGAAACTTGTGTATAGAGAGACAAGAGCAGGCATACTGGGACAGGATATCAGCCACGGACACTGGCATATCAGGGAGCTTCCTTAGTGCATGCTCCTGAAGAGCATCAGGCATGTAATGAACACTTGCAGGGAGGAAGAGCTGGTATTAGCCCCATTTCACTGATGAACAGCCAAGAGTAAAGACCTGGTCTACGGTTGCACCCCTGGCAAGTGGTCAAACTGAGGAGCAAGGTTTGGAGTTGACAACTGCGTTCCCCTCCCTCTACCCCTCAGGGATGCATCTTGGAATAAGCCCCCTCCCACCCACTAAGGTCTAGTCAGTAACTGAAGACTGCCAGCCATTGCTAGGAAGTTTGTCTTCCTCTTCCGCAAAGCACTGGTCAGGAACCACACCACATACTCTACAGTTGAACCACACACTGCATAGAAGCGGGAAGCTTTGTGGACCAGGTGACAACAGTGACATGGGGGAGCCGAGCCCACAGTGCCCACCCCTTGTGTTACCTCGCTGAGTTGAGCAGCATTGACCCGAGCTCGTAAGAAGAAAGGCTCATCTTTGCTGATGGTGTACTGATGGATGGACTGCTCATTTCCTGCCTTGTAGGCCACCTGATAGAGAATATGGTCAGGGGGTGAGAAAGGAACAGGGTGGACTGACCATCCCTACTGGGACAACATAGATGGAGTCAGGAACATTGAAATCAATGCAACATGCCAGGCACAAAGGCCACAAGATGCTACCCATCTGTGGAAACTGAAAGAGCTGACCTCATAGAACTAAGAAACAAAGGTGAGAATGTGGGCAGGAGTCAGAGAGACCAGAGAAGGGGTGCATAACGGGTACAAAAGTACAGCTGCTCAGAGGTACCTCTGTTATATAGCACATATACATGTATGTACATACTACATATATAAGTATATGCACACACATACATATATTGTATATATGCATATGTCGACACACATATGTATGTGTAGGCTAGCTATGGACTCCAGCAAATAATTTTATATCTTTAAGAGAAATGCCAAGAACATGAAGTTTCCTGACACATAGAAATCACACTGAAAACTAGAAATGCTAATTACCCTGGTTTGATCATTGTGCACTGTATTCATGTATCTGATTGCAATACTGTACCTCATAAGTGTAAACATTGTAAATCAATGAAAGCAAATAACAGGCTTATGCCTGTAACCCCAGAACTGGGAAGGCTGAAGGAGAGGGATTGCTAAAGGTTCAAGGCCAGCCTGGGTCATAGAGTAAGATCCCCATCTTAAGGAAGGAAGGAAAGAAAGAAAGGAAGAAAGAAAAAAAGAAAGAAAGAAAGAAAGGAAGGAAGGAAGGAAGGAAGGAAGGAAGGAAGACATACACGTGTGTGTGTGTGTGTGTGTGTGTGTGTGTGTGTGTGTGTGTGTGTAACACCAGGCCAGACATTAAGAGAAAACACAGGAAAAACACATGTTTAGGGACAGAGACCAACACAACTATCCTCCTGGTTTCTTTCCTTAGAATTGCCGTCTGCCTCCCAAATCTATTGTCATCTACATTCCCCTGAACATCAAAAATCTCCCAACCCCCAGAGGGCGCCAAAGTAGGCTGGGGAGGAAGCACATTCCCTCCCTCCCTCCTGCATTCGTGATCCATTCATACAGTGGGAAGGGCTGCCACCAGGAAGTGGGCAGTGACCTGACCCAAAAATAGATCTCTGCTTTCTCTCTCCCTTTCTCTCCTCCCTGAGTCATGTTTGCAAGCAGCAGCTTTCTGCCACCTCTGACAGCTTTCTGGAAGGGGTCGGGGGGGGGGGGGGGGGGGGGGGGGGGGGGGGGGGGAGGTGCAGCCTCTGCTGAACCAATGGGAAAAAGATAGGAAGAACAAACTGCGGCAATTAGTGGAGGGCTCTGGTTGAGGACCAGCCTGAACATCATACAAATGGAACCCTGTTCTGACTCCACTTATTAAAACTCCACTGGCACCCGGTGAAAAGCAAATCCTCCTTCAACATAATTCTCTGTCAATCCAGAAGTATAGTCTTGGATAAAGAGACAGAAAAAAGGGCAATTAAGAAATACCGACAGCAAAGGAGTAATCAGATTGGTCTGTCCCCGTGACTGGGGGAGAAGCAGGGTGTGTCTGATCTGCACACTTCCGGGATGCCTGGGCCATTCCAGGTCCAGCCTCCTTAAGGACTCCTGAGCTATTTCTGTGAGCAGCACCTGCTGCTCTCTCTAGAGGAGGATCCTGGGCCCATGACACAGCAACCTGCTGGCTGGAGGGCAGCCCAGGACTCACCCCATTCTGCAGCTCCTGGCTCTTCTTGGCATGCTCCATCTGGGAGCTGTCAGCCACGCTGGTGAACTTTAACTCATCCACCCTCTGCCGGTAGTTTTTCTGTTTCCAAAGAAAAGGTACGGCATAGTGTTAGGATGGAATTGCCTCCTTCCACCACACACACACACACACACACATACACACACACATCTCAAGCATCTCTATGTGGAAGGGGTATTTTGCAGGTCCTAATCTCTCTCTCTCTCTCTCTCTCTCTCTCTCTCTCTCTCTCTCTCTCTCTCTTTCTCTCTCTCTCTCTCTTTCTCTCTCTCTCCATGTACATATATGAATGAGCACATGTTTATGAAGAGGCCAGAGGTCAGTCTTGGGTGTCTTCCCTGGTCACTCTCCACCTGGCTTTGTGAGACAAGTTATCTCCCTGAACCTGGGGCTTGTCTCGGCTACACTCCTTAAGCCTCTTCCTGCCTCTGCTTTCCCATGAGCCTGTTTCGATGGTGGCATGGGAACTTCAGTGCTTCTCAGCAAACCCTGTGCCACACTGTGCACACTGGGCTCTTTCCACCCTACAGACCCGAGGTCTTACATTAGAGATGAAGTGGAAGGAACTCGAACTCAGGACTCTTTCAAATGTCACCACCACCTTTTCCCAGTCCCCCGACTGGGCTTGTCACTAAACAGACCCAAGACCCTCTTCCTTCAGTTGCACAAGGCTAACAGTGATGAAGGAAGCTTTGTCACCCCAAGGTGCAGCGGATGCTTCAACATCATTCTTTCCGTGTGACTCATGTGTTTCCACGCAATAGCACATTCGGCACATGCTGCATATGGGCCATCACCACTGCCCATGGAGTCCCCGAGACTATCCAAGGAGCTAAGGAAGAGAACACAAAGCCACAGACAGAAGGTGGGAGGTCGTAGATTACGCTGTTTCTCTGCGGTCTGCTTTCATTGTGTCCTCATCCCACAGCCACTAACTAACTGGAAAAATTTCAAGTGTGCTAATTCTGTCTCCCCTTGGGGACATCTCGTCTTTCTTGAAGGTTACTTCCTCTGGCTTTTCCATTGGAGTTGCCAAGATGGATGGGAAAGTTGCCCCTGAGGATGGTTTGCTGGAGCAATAGTGTAGGGAGCTCACAAGCTGGTGCCACCGAGCCTCTACTCCTCTGCAGAAGCAGTATCTTACCACTGAGGGTGACAATGACTGGAATATTGGACACCTCAAGTGTTCTTCTTCCAAATGGAAAACACAAACCAAAGAGAAAGCTCACTACAAGCAGACTCCAATTCAGAGTCCACGTAACTGAGGGAAGTCACATGACCCTCCTGGGGCTGGCAATTCCCAGTCGCCACAGCGTAGGTACTGGCCAAATCCTGAGTCCTTACTTTGAAGCTAACAGTTCATTCTACCATATGCTAGCACACCAAAAATCACTAGGAGAGAAACCTCTCAAAGAGCTTAAAAAGTGGTGGTCAACAAAGGAAGTGAGGCAGACCCCCACATGTCTGATGCTGTAAGGACAACTTCCTGGACCCTTCCCCCACTGCACCCTGATCCAAGATCTACCTGGATCTCAGTAGATCTCACAGAAGGGAGGGATGAGACCCTGGGGTGATACTCTGTCTCTACTGCTTCCATTACTGACACCGTTTAAAACCAAATGTATTTTTGAGAGAAAGTAAGGTAGAAAAAGGAGAATAAATTATAAAGTATGTGTTTGGGCATGTATACTGCCGAGGAGTCACTGAGTCTTGTGCCAAGTGCTGCATGTACTGAGCACTGGGTGCTGAGTAGCTCTGCTCTTGAGTGGAACCACGACTTAGGTCTGCTTTTCCCGTGGATAAGGCAGAGCACAGCAGGATAGCCTCAGGATCTGTGCATAGGACCGCAGTGACCAATACCCTGCGCCATGAATCAGTGCACGCAGAGGGATCCGTCAACTACACCAGTGACTGAATTATGCTGTCTGTAAACAGTGGCTCTTTTATCTCTTTGCAATGGGCAGACTCAGCCTCCCTGGCCCAGAGGCAAGAATCCCCTTGATGTTCCCAAAGTTCTTGACACAGTCCCTCTTCCACATCCTTCCAAAGTCCCTCTCTGCTTGCTGCCAGAGCAGCTCCCCAAGACATAAACAGATGCACAGGTTTAGACCACGGGCCCAGAAGTGTCTCTGCTCACTCAGCCCTCTCATCCTTCCACGCGAACAGGGTCCACAATATTACGCGACCCCGCCCAAGTCTCCAGATTATGGCGACGCTAACTCCAAGTGCTAGACTGCCCACAAATGTTCTTTGCGTAAGAAAGACATCACAGTTTGATTGCTTGGCATGGGAAGTCTTTCAGATTTCAGAGGATCTTTCTCCCTTTGGTTGGTTTGGGGTGGGTATTTGTACATAATGGCATTTTTTGGGGGATGACACCCTGATTTAAAGTCATTTATGTTTCATATATACCTATGGTAGCTAGAACCTTAAGGTTATTCTATGTGATATTTTCAATAATTTAGTGCCACGCTGTGAATTGTGATGTCCTTTTCAAAATAGTGGAGATTTTTGAAGCATCTTGAGCTTTTTCAGTTGTCAACTGCTCTATTTATACCATCTTTCTACCTTAAATGATTCTCTGGATTAGACTACTACTTCTTTCCAGGTGCTGATGGGGCACGCCTTTAATCCCAGCACTTGGGAGGCAGAAGCAGGTGGATCTCTGAGTTTGAGGCCAGTCTGGCCAAAGACAGAGTTCCAGGACATCCAAGGATAGACAAAGAAACCTGTCTCTAAAAAACATTCTTTAAAAAAAGACTACTTCTAGGGCTAAAGAGATGGCTCAGTGGCTAAGAGCACTGACTGTTCTTCCAGAGGTCCTGAATTTAATTCCCAGCAACCATTTGGTGGCTCACAACTATCTATAAAAGGATCAGATGCCCTCTTCTGCTCTGCGGATTTATATGCAGCAGAACACTCATATATTAAGTAAATTTAAAAAAAAAAGACTAATTCTTAAAATAAATTGATAGTTTTCTTAAAAACACATCCCCAGAACTGGGCACGGTGACACAATCCTGAAATCCTAGCACTCAGGAAGAGTAATAGGAGGACGTGGAGTCTAGGGCTTGCTTGGACTACAAGACAGATCTTGTGTCAAGAAAACCAAACCAAAGCAAACCTACAGGAAGTTTAAGGGGACAGAGTTGGTTCTGGAGACTTTACAAATACAGAAATGAATTTTACTTGAATTCAGAATTAAGTCCCGGAGGTGGGGGAGGGCACTGGTGGGAACCAGGGCTCTGTGACTCAGAGGTTGAGAATCGCTTGGCGCCCAGGGACAGACGCTCAGGTTACCTCGCTGACGAGCTGTCCGGCCTTCTTCGCCTGTTCCAGGTTGAGACTCCCCTCCGTCAGCCACCCAACTCCCCTCATCCATGCCAGGTCAGCTTTGTACTGCAACTGCAGGAGAAATGTCACCAAGCTCTAATCCGGCACACACAGACAGACACAACCAAGTTCATGGGGAAATCCAAAATGCCCTCCCAGAAAGTCACTCCCCATTTATCCTCAGCGGCTCTTCCTTAGGGAGGGAAAGCCACTGGGTGCTCCCTGCAATGGAGATGAACATGTTCCACCTTTCTGTTGAAGCACTTTGTCTCATACCATTGACCAATATTTCCAAGATGTTTCGCCTTGGCACATCTTGACTTTCACACTGGCTCCAAGCCCCGCCCCATCCTGAGTCTCCACTGTCTTGGCTCTTTGTTTCTCTACACCAGTCTTTCCTGGATCTGGAACAGCTCTAGTTCTTCTTTGAGCTATACAATGGACTCACACACAGGGTCAGATTGCCCTGAGAGCTCATCTAATGACAAGGTGCTGGGTTGATCCGGCAGCTGGTGACCACTCACCTCGCTCTGGAGCCCATAGGCTTTCTTGGCCCACTGAGTTTTCATGTCTTCAGGCAGCACCGTATAGTCATGCAGTTTCTTTCTGTAGTCAAGGTCACTGGCGAGAGCTTGGGCCTTCTTAGCATGCCTGAGGTTCACCATGTCCATGGGCAGGTGGAAATGGGTTTTACTCTCCTCAAACCCCTTCTTATATTCAACCTTGAATGCAACAAAACAGGGCTCACTGTCTAAAGGCTGTTCTTGTAGGGAATAAGAGGGAGTTGGGGGAGAGACTCTGGGCTTTTAGAAGATTTAAGCACTCTGGGTGAAGCTACCTGTCTGCTGGAAAGGTGGGCCCAAGTCAGTGTTGCCAAAGCCATACTGGTCCTGTTCCCTACCGTCTTGTCATCTAAGGCCATCTCTTACCCAACTTCACCCTGTGTGTGGCTGTTGATGGAGAGGCTGCCATCTATGCTTTCAGCAGAGGCTTTCCAAAAGCAAAGCAACAAAGTGTGAGCTATAGAGTCCAAGAATCCCAGTGTCCCTTAAACGCAACTCACACTGCTCGCCAGGCAGCCTCTGGAAAATTACATTCGCCTCCCTTAGGGATCATTTTCCTTAAGGAAATGGTTGCGGTGAGTCTTACTATAGGAGCAGGAATGTGCTTAGGATAGGGAGCCCCAGTGTGCAAATAGCATGCGCTAAAGATGAGAATACAAGGATGATGGTGATGGTGGTGAGGATGGTGGATGTCAACGGCAGTTTCCATGGGAACAGTGATGATGACTGATGGTGGTGATGGTGAGGAGAATGGATGTCAGCAGTGGTTTCCATGGAAACAATGATGACTGATTGGTGTGAGGATGGCAGTCATGACATTAGTTACAGTGGTGGTGGTGGTGGAGACACCAGTTATAACAGCATATGGTGAGGAAAGACAGTGCCCAGCAGTATGAGGGGCATGGTGCCAGGTATTGAGAGATCTGGGCTCTGACTCTACTCTCCTACCACTATTGTTGACTACCAAATGGCTTTGGATCACAGGTACTCAACATAACAATTTGTTGTTCATTCATATCAAAGCCCAACTCTGGTTCTTACCATGTCTTTATACTTCATGACCATGCATTCCCCAAGACATTTCTATGCTGTGTCTAAACGCATGACTTCAGTGCCAACTCCCTCACGCCACTCAAGCCATGGTCTTGGAAAGGCCTGCCAGGTAAATCTGCTCAGTGGAACTGCCTGGCTACTTGGCTCAGGAAGGCTAGAGTAGAAACTCAGTGCTCATGTGTCCATCCTGTACGCTTGGCATTGGGTGAGAGATTTGACTGGAAACCATAGGTGTCCCTTCCAGTAGAACCCTCCTCTCCCGGTTGCTCTAAGACCAGCCAACCATGGTGACAAGCGTTAATCCCCAAAATACTCCAGTTATTTACAACCAGCGACATTCAAGTTGGCTGAAGCCTCATTAGCCTGGCAAATGTTTTAACACTAGGCTGTGACCACCCAGAATATCATCACGAAAAAACTACAAGCTTAAAGCTTAACTCCTGTCTATTTAGGTGTGATTTGTGCCCACTGAAAGTTATGTTGAGGTTCAGTTCCTCAACAGTAGGTGGTGGTGATGGTGGTGGTGGTGGTGGTGGTAGTGGTACCAAGTCAAACTGTTTTGAGGGGTAGAGCTCTCATGAACACATCATTGCTTGCCTGTCCTGGAGCTGGATTCATCATCATGAGAATGTGTTGTTATTAATATAAACCAAAGGTGCCTTGCGTTCTCTCATTTACATACACTCGCTCCCCTTCACATCTTTTTTCATCCCATGCAACGCAGGGCCTTACTAGATGCAGTTGCACATGCTCAGGCCCTGGAGCCTCCACAATTCTATGACAAGACAGAGCTCTTCCTTCCTCAAGTGCCATCTCTAGGGTCCTGGTTTAGCAGCAGGAAGATGGACTAAGACACTCTCACATG